>NW_007258296.1:246825-287631 GCF_000164805.1 Carlito syrichta
AGACCACGCCCGGCTGATTTTTGATTTATTGTAGAGATGAGGTCTCGCCAAGTTGCCCAGGCGGGTCTCAAACCCGTGGGCTCAGGCAATCCACTCAACTCAGCCTCCCAAGATGCGGGATTACAGACTGAGCGCTTCCACCTTTAAATGAATCGTGATTGTGCTTGACCTTTTGGGTTTTAAGCCAGCAGAAAGTCATGTTAGGCTCATGGCAAGCCCACCAATCTAGGGCACTGCAAATCAGGGAATGATTTTGTTTGTGGACGCAGCTCTCTCAGGCCATAGCAAGTATTTATGCCTTGCCCCCAAGCTTTATACACCATCAGGTGTAATCTGAAATTTTTTTATTATCTTAGAGTTGTGGGATATATATGAGAATTTACTACATAAGCAAATTGTGTACGGGTGAGGTTTAGGCTCCTAGCAGGCCCTCTCTCGCCCTGAACGTGGACCCGGCACCCAGCGTGTTGCTGTGTGCTTATCCTTATCCCACCTCCCTCCCTCCCTCCTTTAGCAGCATCCAGCATCTGTTGCTCCCACCTTTGTGTTCCTGTGACCCATGATCAGGGCCTGCTTATCAGTGAGAACATGCGGTATTCCGCTTTTTGTTTCTGGGAGAGTCCACTGAGCATGATGGTCTCCAGTTGCAACCAGGTTGCTGCGAAGGCCATGATTGTGTTCTTCTTGATGGCTGCATAGTGTTCCATTGTGTATACGAAGCACATTTTCTCTATCCAGTCCACTTTCTGTGGGGAACTGGGTTGGTTCCATGTTCTTGCTATTGTGAACCATGCTTCAGTGAACACAAGGGCACAGATGTCTTTTTGGGCAGAGTGATTTATGTTCCTTCAGAAGTAGGATTTCAGAATCATATGGAAGCTCCGTTTTTTTAGTTCTTTGAGAAAACACCACCTTGCTTGCCACAAAGGATGAACCAGCCGACATTCCCACCAACAGCATTGAGGCTTTCCCTTTTCTCCGCAGCCTCCCCAGCACCTGTTGTCCCTACTTCCCTTCCCCCACTATAAGTTGATCCGAGTTCAGAACACAAAAGCGTTTTTGGCAACAGAATCTCTTCTGCCCTTGGGATGAGCGTACTGGGGTTGTCTCGGTATCACAACCAGCAAATAACATGAGTTTGGGTTTTTTAACTTTTCCCACATGAAAGTTGAATACAAAAATTAGATTTTCTGTAATCTGCCACATTGGGAAGTATCTTCTTGCCAAAAGTCTTCGACTCAGAAGTCATGACCTCTCCTCACTACTCTTTGTGCTCTATTCACAAACAAATAATACAAAAGAAAGATAAATTGAACATATTATACCAAGGTAGAAACTACAACCCTTTGCAGGAAACCACTGACAGAAGAAATGTCAACTCTTCACCAATTTCAATATTCTAGGTCCTAGATATAGGATACTACACACTAGAACATAGGCTCCTTCCAGCCAGGGTTTATCCATATTTTATAATTTTGCTCCTTTATGATACCACCTCCTTTGTCAATTAGAACACAGCCTAACAAGGGGCATCACATGGAAAGGAAATCCCATTACATGAAGACAAACAAAGCTACCAGCCAGGTATTAGTTTTGAAACAAAAAGAGAAAGGGAAGAAGGTTACCCCATCTTTCTCCAAATTATGTTCCCATAGATTCTGCAGAAGGAAAAAAAATGGTAGTCAACTTGACTTGGGAAAATTCATATGCTAAATTACTTTCTTAGAAACGCACAATGTGCAGAAGCATACTAGGCGCTCCAAGACATCTTGTAGTGGAAAACTTAGTTCAGGCTGATTTAGACCATTACTTCCCAAGCATATTGACCACAGAGACCTTTGCAGAGGATACCTCCCCCTCAACCACACCCATAGCAAGGAACATCAGTGTCCTGTGGTGCAAAATATGAGAAAGCTTCAGTTGTTCTGGTTGTTTTTTGTTGTTGCTGCTCAGTGTGTCCAGTTTCGTTTTTTTTTTTTTCTTCCCCAAAGGAAGGACTACCCATTATCCTTAAGAGGATAGAAGAAAGAGGAAAACAGCATTCCCTTAGGGTATTCTACAGGAAATAGGAAAATGAGTTCTCCTGAACTGAGCTGAAAAAAAAAACGTAAGATGCATTGTAAAATACTAAACTGTTCATGTTAAGAGAAGGCGAATATTAAGCAAACAAAATGGGGTGATAAGAGTGGGAAGAGACCCTTTTCTCCCATGCATATGGAACAGTGAACTTCGGAAGACGATGCTTATGGGTTTGCAAATGAACAGAATAGTGTCTGTCTCTGACCTAAATGATCTGAACATCCTGCTCACTTCAGAGCAGAGCAGGCAGAACATAAGGTTTCTGTGACCTAACATTAGAGATTTATACCTAACTCTAATTCATCAACTGCTAAAATCCGGTCCAATCAAGATATTTGGTTTCTTTTCAGAGGGTGGTGATATGTGGTTACAATACCTCAGTCCTTGGCAAAGGACAGCTAGCCTGCACCACGGAGAGAAAAAACTCAAAAACACTACAATTGGAATGATAGGTTAGAAAAACACAGTCGCCAAACCTTCAACTGCTGCATTAGACTTGTCAGCACTTTACACAGGGGTTTAATTTAGCAGTTTTCCGACATACGGGCAACAATATGGTCTCAGTGTTTCCCTGCTACTGGTGTGGCTGAGGGGGAGGGAGAAATAATTAGACATCTGACAGGCAAGTGGCTGCTCTCACAGCTCAGCCAAGGCTTTTGCAGAGGGCCTTCGATATTTTTAAACCACAATTCCACTGCAGCTAAAGAAATTGTGTGCTTTTCCTTGTAAGTGGGCATTCGTTTGTTTCAGAGTCTGATGATAAAGAAGTGATGAAAATCATAAACCTTCTGTTCCTAATTCTTTCATCTGAAAAGCATATATGCTGCATATGATGCATGAAGTTGGAGATTGGAAGGCAAAAATATTCATGCTATTTTTACTCCCCTCTCCTTGAGAATGCGTGCACCTGAACAATTTGCTTTTAGTTGTCAAAATCTTCATTTTGCATATTGAGGAGGGACCTAAGGGTTCTGTATAAAGCCAGCATAACAGACCATAGACATAAGGTCTGGATCAGCAAATGCTTTCTACAACCAGACTGTAAACAGCTCACGGTCAGTGACTCGATCCTGATTTCCACCCATGACACCATCACCACCATGACAAACCAGCACAGGACTGTGTACCCAGCGGCATCTCCTAAGTAAGTATTGACCAATATATTGATACTTATTCGTTATACTGACTCTGCATGCATGACCTCTGGAAAAAAGTGCTGCAAAACCAATCAAGACAAAAGTGTGATGCTTTCTCCTCATGCTCCTCTGTCTTCATCATACACAGTAGGACCTGACAGGCAGACAGCCCACAGGAAGGTTTGATTTGTCTGAGATCAGACACATTTTTGAAAGTGAACAGGATTTTCTCCAAAGAAACCACATATTTCAACCAAGTTTTACCTCTTCTGCTTTCTTTGCATAACCGAGAGTATGTGCTTTTAATTTCAAAGAAGACAATGTCTTGTGCAATGCTCATTTTTTCATCTTTTCCAGTGTTCCAGATTGAATGTTTGGCTCCTCAAAATTTATATGTCAAAGCCCTAACCCAAGAATATGATGGTGTTAGGAGGAAAGACTTTGGGGAGTTAATTAGGTCTATATGAGGTCAGGAGGGAGGGGCCCTCATGATGGAATTAGTGCCCTCAGTAGAAAAGATATACTGAGGTTGCCCTCTCTCTCTATCATGTAAAGACATAGTGAGAAAGTGCCTTCTTCAAGTCAAGAAGCTCTTCACCATAATCTGACCATGCAGCTACCCTAATCTTGAACTTCCGGCTTCCAGAACTGTAAGAACATAAATGCCTGTTATTTAAACCACTGTCTATGGTATTTTGTTATAGTGGTCCAATACGACTGACATCTAGTAAAACAAATTAAGAAACATGATTAAAAATAGAGCTAGTGACTGTACAAGAAAGTAATACAAGGATATATACTCATAAATACAGGGTATGTTTGTTTCTGACTCTTTTAAAAGATGCGATATTGTGGGAATTCTCAAAGCCAGACAAGGTAATTCTGCCCTTTGCAGGGATTTAGGCACTGCTGCTATGAAAGTTAAAAGTCCTTTGACATGACATTAAACTTAGCCACTGAGATTGAAGGTGAACAATCAAGTGTCTAACAGCAACCTTATAAGACAGACACACACCAACAGCATTTGCAAACTTAGATTTTTTTTTTTCTGAGTCAGAGTCTCACTCTATCACCAAGGCTGGAGTACAGTGACACAAACACGGTTCACTGCAGCCTTGAGCTCCTGGGCTCAGGTGATCTTTCCACCTCAGCATCCTGAGTAGCTGGGTCTATAGGTACACGCCACCACATCAAGCTTATTTCTTAATTATTTGTAGATACTAGGTCTTGCTATGCTGCCCAGGCTGGTCTCGAACTCCTGAGCTCAAGGGGTCCTCCCACCTCGGCATCTCAAACTACTAGGATTACAGATGTGAGTCACCATGTCCAGTCCAACAAGCTCAGACCTTTGACACAATTTCCAGATTCACTAGAACTTAATGCTATGAATTCCAAAGTTCAATAAACCCTCAAGCTTCTATTTTCAAAGAGAATGAGAGGCCATTATGATCTAATGCCCCTTAAAGCATTCTACTTATATTTATAAATTTGCTCTGCCGGGCTCGGTGGCTCAGCCTGTCATCCTGCGCCTTGGGAGGCTGAGGTGAGCGGATTGCCTGAGCCCGCGGGTTCGAGACCCACCTGGGCAACTTGGCGAGACCTCGTCTCTACAATAAATTAAAAAATCAGCCAGGTGTGGTAGCGCACACCTGTAGTTCCAATTACTTGGAAGGCTGAGGCGGAAGGATCGCCGGAGCTCAGCAGGTCGAGGCTGTGGTGACTGGGAGCGGCCACTGCACTCCAGTCTGGGCAACAGAGTGAGACACCAACTCAAAAAAAAAAATTTGCTCTAGGGAAGGGGCACTATATTAGGTTCTTCAGAAAAACCAAACTAATAAAAGACAAATATAGATGGACTGGAAATTTAGGTAACAGTTGATGTTGAGGTCTTGAGTTTAAACACTGCAGAACATCGGGCTAGAAACTCAGGCAGCATTTCTATGTTGCAATCTTGAGGCAAAATTTCTTCTACTTTGGGAAACCTCAGTCTTTGTTCTCAGGACCTTCAACTGATTATATGAGTTCCACCCATGTTCTGGAAGGCAATCTGCTTTTTTCAGTATTTACCAATTGTAAACGTTAATCATATCTAAAATAAACCTCTACAGTAAGATCTAGACTAGTGTTTGAACAAACAACTGGGCATCATAGCCTAGTCAAGTTAACACATAAAATTAACCAACCAAGCATAAAATGGGAAAAGTGAAAAAGACAAAAGTTCTTCCAAATACTTCAACTTTTTTTCTGTCCTCAACAGCTAATTTTCTTAGGAATAGATTTTATTCATTATCTCATTAAACAGCTCCCTGAATCAAATATGATCTGTTATGTCCAAAGGGATGCCTGGCATTTTTACTAAAGTCAACACTGCAAGTGCAAGGTGCATTATCAGGGATGCAAGAGATAAACATGGTCAGCCCTAAACCATGAAATGTTGGGAGCCAGCCTTGGAGGCCCGCCTGATTGACAAAGTCCAGGAGCGCTGAGGACCCCCGGCCGCAAAGCGAGTCTAGGCAGCTGAGGCCCTTCTGTCTTCCATCTTTGCTGTTGATACAGCTGAAGAAATTCTGTGCAGTCGTGGAAGAAGAAGATGGCATGTTTATGCGAAGAATCACAGCTAACCTGGAGATGTCATGGTTTATTTTCCCATTTTCCCACTATGCCGCTTGGCCTTTTCTAACATACACAAGGGTTAAACTCTGAAGCACATCAAGAATGCTCTCTTTCACTTGGTTATAAGTTACTAGATATTGCTTAAGTAATAAGTGATATAAGTATATTCACTCCTTATTTGATTTAGGATTATGCAGTTTAGTGTTTAGACTTAAGGTTCTTTAGAAGCACAAGTTTATAGTAAGTTTATTATGAGCTCATTATAAGTTCTAACACTTATCTAGAAGTTATGTAGGTGATTTATAACACTGTTTTCACTGACTTAGGATAAAGATTATCTTTAAGGTTTTTACTTAATTCAATAGTTAAAACTCTAAGTTAACATTTATAAAGTGGGTTTTCACTGAACTCATAATATACTAATCAGACACTTTTATGACAACTTAGCTAAAGACAGAAAACAACCTTGGGGGCCTGGGAAATGTTACTAAAAGCTTCTTTTGAGTTTTCTTTAGAAACAAGCACTGCAGGATAAGAGAAGACACCTGGACAACAAAGGCGATTACAGAACTCTGAAGGACATAAAGCCCCAGAAGGAAGACTACAGCTAAACTTTCTGGAGACAGTTCAAGGACTGTAATTCGGGACTTTGGACTAAAACTATCATCTTTGGCCTTATGAATAAGACTCATTGTCTGAATGTTTACAGGGTTCTTGGCTTGTTTGTTGCTAAGACCACTAGACGGTGGTAACTTGTAGAGCATATGTACGTGAAGGAATTTTCTTTGTCTTGCCCCTTTACGAATGGTATAAAAGCTCTGTGTTAACTAACATTAAATTGTCATCTGTTCAAGAAGCAGGTGTCCAGTATATGATTTTCGTCTTTCACCTATCTGTCTCTCCTTCAGGAGATCTCACGACCTGGCAAGGGGCTGGTCCCCTTCAGTGAAACATCATGGGATAGTCATCTAAGGCAAAACTGGAAAAAAGTCTGCTCATGAAGGCAGGGATACTGCTGTTTGTTCAGCATTTTAGCTCCAGGGGCTAACCCTATGCCTGACACCCAGTTGCGTCAAAATATTTATTAAATGACTGCATGGATAAATTAAGGAGATAAAAGCGTAACTTTATTGAACATGCTTTCTGTTCTGAGACAACACAGTCAAGGAGAGGACTATTTTGCTTGTTTGTTAATTTGTTTTTGTACCCCATTACAAAATAGATAATTAGCTCTGCAAATTCAACAAGTTGTAGATTTACTGTAACTCTGCTCTTAGTTCCCCAAGATGGTACGTTTTCATGGAGATTTTGGACCTATTAACTTTTATCCCATGTTACAACATTCAGAATTCAGTGAGCATTTTTACTAGCTGTGTGACTTTGAGCAACAATAATAATAACTAACACTTATTGGGCATTTACTAAAAGTCTGGAATTGCTCTTAGTGCCTATATTTACCCGTTATAGTCTCATGTTGTGGGTTCTATTATTAGCCCCTTTTTTACAGATGAAGAAACTATCATAAGTAATTTCAGGAACTTGCTCATAAGTCAGATTGGTAAATAGTGGCCGGATTGGAATTTGAACTCAGTCTGGTGCCAGACACCTTTACACTGTAAGTTACTTAACTGTTCAAAGCCTCACTGAGCTCATTTATAACAGGAAGATAACAGTTCCTCCCTTGCAGAATTGTCTTAGGACTGGAATCATTTACATTATGCTCACAGCATAGTGTCTGTCACACAGCCCATAAATCCTGAGTCAATGATGGTAGTAGTAGAGAGAACAGTAACAGTAGTTGTGGTAGTTGTTGTTGACATGGTGTTTATTGTCATGGCTAAAGTAGACCTCCTCTACAACTAACTCATCTTGCAATAGCTACTTATATAACAAAATTCACTAAAACATGCACCATCTTCACAGCTTGGTTCATAAGATAAGTGATAAAGCATATATTTACAGATGTGAATTCAGGGATACAGATCAGACACTTCTGAACTGTTTGTTACGCCACCTATTGTTAACACATAATTTTAGACTAAGTCTGCAGGAAAAATGTGAGAGATTAAAGATGGCTGCAAATTCTTTGCTACTCTTCTCATTGAAGGCTGCGTTCTAATTTCCCTCTCTCTGAATGTGTATTGGCCTTAGTGAGTTGCTTGATCAATAGAATATGACAGAATTGACATTCTGGAAAGCCGAAGACTAGGTCATGGAAGGCTCTCAGCTTCTGCCTGGGTCACCTGGATTATTTGTCCTAGGATCTCTGAGCTCCAAGTAAAGAGTCTAACTATCCTGGATAGCTAAGGCCAGCCTTCCAGCCGTGTCCATCAAAGTGGCACATGTGTCCATGAAGCATTATCTTGGGCCCTCAAGACCAATTCATCTGCCAGCTGAAAACCACCAAGTGACCTCCTTTAATGTGGAACAGACACATCACCCAAATTTTCAAATCCCTGATCAAGAAAAGAGTGAGATATAATAAAACAGTTGTTTTATGCCTCTAAGTTTGGGAGGCAGTTCATTAAATAGCTTGTTAACTGGGAAAAAAAAGAATTCCAGAAAATATCAAATGAGAAATTGCACAACACTGTACCCAAAGAGAAAACACGTTTGCCAATCGGCATGATGTTGAGTGGCTAGCTCTAGTCAGAGAGGAATGATTTTATTGAGGAAAAAAGTATCAAGATTAGTTAGTAGGAATATAATGTGTGATATCAGTGAATTCAAGGCAATGCTTACAAGTCCCCAAGACCTTGTAAAGATAAGGGAGCAGAAACTATAACATGCTTCCATTCTTGCTACCACAAAATTGAAACAAATCTAAAACAGAATTTGATCAGATAGAGCAGAGGATCCAACTGAGTCTAAAATATATTATTGCCATATAGATGCCCTTAGCAACAGGTCCCTCTTAGCTTAATGATATTATAATGAGTCACCTGCAAATTACACATGTGGTAGGTAAAAGCCGAGATGCATGTGTCTTGCCAACTCCACTTTGGGGAAGGATCTGAACAGGTAGTGGGGAGTGGGTTCCAGGGGGCCCACACACCTGTCAGTGGATACTGGGATCTGCAGATAGATTAGGAATTACAGCTCCCCCCTCAATTTCCACTAAATGCATCTCAAGAAAGATTGAGAAGCACATTATCAAACTACATATCACATACTCTAACCTCTGAAATAGACGAGAAGATCAGCCTACCTCAGCAAATTAGTACTGAAGTCAAAAGCAAGAAGCACAAAAGAAAGCAAAAAGAAGAAAATATGATAATATAGGTGGAGGTAGAGGACAAAGAGCCAGCTAAGAATTATAAATGTTCCAGTTTTTTTAAATGGAACAGAAATAATAATCAACTGAAATAAAACATCTCAGTTGAAAACATACCTGAATACATGTGTTCTTCTTAAGCACCAAAATTTTACATATATATGTGTATATATGCTGGCAACATTCATAATTTTAAAGATAGAAAAGGAAACACTATAAGAATCTGGAGAAAAATAACCAGTTTCACATTTCTCTCCAACCCTAGGCCAAATCTCTCTAACAAGAAAATACCTGTATTCGTATGTGTATTTCACCACTATTCACAATAACAAAAACATAGAACCAACCCAGATGCCCATGAAAGGTGGAATGGATAAAGAAACCACAGAACATATACATGGTGGAATACTTAGGCAGCCATCAAGAAGAACAAAAGCATGTCCTTTGCAGCAACATGGGTGCAGCTCGAGACCATCATTCTAAGTGAAGTATCACAAAAACAGAAAATTAAATACCACATATTCTTGCACATAAGTAGGCACTAAATAGTGAACATATATAGGCATAAAGACAGAACAACAGACACTGGGCACTGCTAAAGGAGGGAAGAAGGAACAGGGATAAGGGATACAAAACCACCTACTGGGTACTAAGCCCACTACTGGGGGCAGAGAGAGGGCTCGTTAGAAGCCCTAACCTCACCTTCACACAATATACACATGTGCCATATGATCATAAAATAAATATATATATTTATATATGTATATTTATGTTTGTGTATGCCATACTGAGAGTCTCCGCAAAAGCCAATCTTATTGATGTTTTTCTTAGACTTCATATATGTGTATGAGTATTTTTGAGGGAGAGTACATCAATGGGGGAGGTCTTTATCAGTTTGTGTGTTTGTATGATTGTCTGTGGGTTTTAGGGTTTTTTTTATCTTTTCTGTCTTTGTGTCTCTTTTCATTTGTTACCTGGTACATCTGTCTGTTTTCCCTCTTACTCCTCTCTCTACACTTTCCTCTCATGCCCCCTACTTCCTTTTTCCATTCTTTTCCTTTTTATTGTCTCATTTTGCTTTCAGGGAGCAAACCTATATCCTCACTGCATAGACAGATTGTAAGGTAGTGGGGAGTGGGTTCCAGGGGACCCACACACCTGTCAGTGGATACTGGGATCTGCAGATAGATTAGGAATTACAGCTCCCTCTTCAATTAAATCTCAAAACTGCAAAACGTACAGCCTCCCACTATAGTCCAGCTTCAGAATTGAACAAAACCAGCAGATCCACTTAAGGAAGAACAGGAGATTGCACAAACAGAAGTAAAAGCTACCCCTACATCCCTGAACAACAGAATTAAAGAAGAGGGGGGGAAGGAAGGAGGAAAATCTACACAAATGAAGAAACACCAAAAGAAGAATATGGATCTCACATAGACCCCGGGGAGGTCAGACACTGAGAATACAGACTTCAGAACACAAACAATGAAGAGCCCCCAGAATGACTGGTGTCAAACCATAAACCCAGATATCAAGACATTAATAGAGAGAATAAATAGAATCGAGAAGAGATAAGAGGAAAGAATGAAGGAGTTGATAACTGAGATAACAGCAACAAAGAATACAGTGAAGGAAATAAATAACAAACTGATAAGCATGGAAAGCAGACTTAGCCAAGCAAAGGAAAGAATCTCAGAGCTCGAGAACTAACCCAAACTGTCAAAAACATAGAAAAGAAGATTAAAAAGACAGAGGAAAGCCTTCAAGAGATGATCAATTATTTCAAGAGTCTGAACCTAAGATTAATTGAATTTTCTGAGACAGAAAGAGAGAAAGAAACCTCCCTGGAAAAAACATTCCATGATATTATCCAAGAAAACTTCCCTCATCTCATCAGAGATATGACTATTCAACACAAGAGATTCAGAGATCCTCCGTAAGATAATAAATGAGGAGACCAACTCCTAGACACATAGTAAATCGTCTACACAAAGCAGGTATAAAAGAAAAAAATCTAAAGACAGAAAGAGAAAAAAGTCGGACTATCTACTGGGGAAGACCATTTAGAATAGCAGCAGACTTATCCACAGAAACACTTCAGGCAAGGAGAGCTTGGAGCCCAATCTTCAAAGTTCTCAAAAATAAACAATTTCAACCAAAAATTACCTACCCAGCTAAGCTAAGCTTCATGTGATGGAGAATTAAAATCTTTCCCAGACATTCAATTCCTAAGAGCTTATGCTGCCTCCAGACCAGTTCTACAAGAAACACTTAAGAAAGTATTAAACATAGAAGAAAGGAAAAAAAGAACGACAATGCCCTTCACAAGAATGCAGGGAAAAGATTGAAAACATACATGAATCAATCCAAAAATCAAAAGAAATAAAACAGACAAGCAACAACAACAAACTCTATAAGAACCTCATGACAGGGATAAATTCTCACATTTCAATAATTAGCCTGAATGTGAATGGACTAAATGCACTACAGAAAAGACATAGAATGGTAAAATGGATAAAATATCATAAGGCAGCAATATATTGTCTCCAAGAAACTCATCTCACCAGAAAGGACACACAGACTCAAAGTAAGAGGATGGGAAACAAAATCTCAGGCAAATAAAACACAAAAGAAAGCAGAAGTCACAATGTTAATATCAGACAAAATACCCTTTAAACTATCAAGAATTTAAAAAGATACAGAAGATGACTACATAATGATAAAAGGTTCAATCCGTCAACAAGAAATATCCATCCTAAACATATATGAACCCAACATAGGAGAACCAACTTCCATAAAGCTTCTAGGTAAACTTAAAAAAGATATTGACTCTAACACTATCATAACTGGGGACTTAAATACCACCAGTCATGACCCTAGACAGCTCATCAAGGCAAAAAATCAACAAGGAGATCCAGAACCTCAACGTGATGCTTGACAAAATGTACTTAATTTATACTTACAAAACATTCCACCCAACAACCACGGAATATATATTCTGCTCATCACCACATGGAACATGCTCTAAGACTGACCACATCCTCGACCATAAATTAAGTATAAACAAATTTCACAAGGTTGAAATCCTGCCATGCACCTTCTCAGACCAAAGTGGAATAAAAAATAATTATTAACACCAACAAAGTCCCCCCAAAACCCACAAAGACATGGACACTAAACAGCAGGATGCTAAACAACTCCTGGGTCAACACAGAAATCAAAACAGAGATTAAAAGATATCTGGAAACAAATGAAAATGAAGAAACATCTTACCAAAACCTCTGGGATGCCATGAGAACAGCACTAAGAGGAGAATTCATATCTCTATAAACACATATGAAGAAAATGGAAAGATCACCAGTTAACAGCCTAACAAATCTCCTAAGGGAGTTGGAAAAACAAGACCACCAAAACCCTAACTTCAGCAGAAGAATCAAGATCACCAAATAAAAGCCCAAATTAGGGACATGGAAAACAAAAAGATAATACAATAAATCAATAAAACAAAAAACTGGTTCTTTGAAAGGATAAACAAGATTGATGGTACACTAGCTAGACTGACCAACAAAAAGCCCAAATAAAAATAATCAGAAATGCAAAACATCAAGTCACAACTGACCCCGGATAAACACAAAAGATTATCAGAAATTACTATGTACACTTATATGAAAACAAACTTAAAAACTTAAAGGAAATAAAAGACTTTCTGACATCACACAACCTCCCCAAGTTGAAACAAGAAGACACTGAGACACTAAATAGACCAATAATAACCAAGGAAATTGACTATGTCATAAGAAAACTACCTACAAAAAAAAAAGCCCTGGACAAGATGGCTTTCCAGTAGAATTCTACAAAATATACAAGGAGGAACTAATATCAATCCTACTGAAAGTATTCCAGGCAATCAGGAAAGTTGGAACTCTTCCCAAATTATTTTATGAAGCTAACATCATATTGATACCCAAACCAGGTAAGATCAAATAAAGAAAGAACTACAGGTCAACACCCTTGATGAACATAGATGCTAAAATTCTCAACAAGATCCTAGCAAATTGGATTCAACAATACAGCTCAAAAATCATCCACCATGGCCAAGTAGGCCTCATCCCTGGGATGCAGGACTGGTTCAACATTCACAAGGCCATAAACATCATTAAAAACATCAACAGATGAAAAGCAAAAACTACATGATTATATCATTAAACGTGGAACAACCTTTTGATAAACTCCAGTACCTCTTCTTGATAAAAACCCTCGAACATCTAGGCATAGATGGAACATACCTCAAAATAGTAAGAGCCATCTACAAGAAACCCACAGTCAGCATACTGCTAAACAGACAGAAATTGGAACCATTTCCCCTGAAAACAAGAACAAGACAAGAATGCCCACTCTCACCCCTCCTTTTCAACATAGTTTTGGAAGTCCTAACTAGAGTAATCAGACAAGAGAAGGAGATCAGGGGTATCCAGATAGGAAAAGAGGAAGTCAAGTTATTCCTTTTTGCAGATGACATGATTCTATACTTTGAAAACCCAAGAGAATCTGTCAAAAGTCTCCTTGACTTTGATAAAGAACTTTGGCAAAGTCTCAGGCTATAAGATCAATGTGCAAAAGAAAGTCGCACTTCTATACACCAACAACAAACAAACAGAAGCCCCAAGAAAAAGCACAATCCCATTCACAATAGCCAGAACAAAATCAAATACCTGGGCATCTTCCTAACCAGAGACATGAAAGACCTTTATAAAGAAAAAGTACAAAACAGTGCTCAAAGAAATCCAAGATGATACAAACAGATGGAAAAATATTCCATGCTCATGGATTGGAAGCATCAACATTGTTAAGATGTCCATCCTACCCAAAGCAATCTACAGATTTAATGAAATACCCATTAAATTGCCAGCAGCATTCTTCTCAGACCTGGAAATGACAATACAGGAATTCATATGGAAACATAAATTACCATGAATTGCCAAAACAATCCTCAGCAAAAAAAAAAAAGCAGAGCAGGAGGTATCACACTCTCAGACTTTAAGATCAATTATAAAGCTACAATAATAAAAAACTTGGTATTGGTACAAGAACAGACATATAAACCAATGGAAAAGGATAGAAATTCCAGAAGCAAAAGTTAAATTTCTCAACCAACTCATCTTTGACAAAGCCTCCACCACCAATGCTGGGGAGAGGAGAACCTATTCAGTAAATGGTACTGGGAAAACTGACTGACCACATGCAGAAGATTAAAATAAGAACCCTACCTATCACCATACACAAAAATCAACTCTAAATGGATTGAAGACCTAAATGTAAAACCTCAAACTATAAGAACCTTAGAAAATGCAGGAGACACCCTTATGGAAATTGGAACTGGCAACCAATACCTGATCAAAGCCCCAAGTGCCCATGCCCTAAGAAATAAGATAGACAAGTGGGAACTCACCAAATTCACAAACTTCTGCAAAGCTAAAGAAAACCATCAAGAGAGCAGGGAGACAGCCCACAGACAGGGAAAAAATATTTGCCAACTCTATGTCTGACAAAGGCCTAATATCTAGGATCTACAAGGAACCCAAACATGCCACAAAGAAAAAAAACAAACAGCCCCATTACAAAGTGGGCAAAAGATATGAATAGACAGTTCTCAAAAGAAGACATATGAGCAACCAAGAGATACATGAAAAAAATGTTCAGCTCCACTAGTCATCAAAGAAATCAAATTAAAACCACACTGAGATACCACCTAACTCCACTCAGGATGGCTATCATCAGTAACTCAAGCCAGGCTCGGTGGCTCAGCCTGTAATCCCAGCATTTTGGGAGGCCGAGGTGAGTGGATTGCCTGAGCCCACGGGTTCAAGACCTACCTGGGCAACTTGGCGAAACCTCATCTCTACAACAAATCAAAAAATCAGCCAGGCGTGGTAGCACATGCCTGTAGTTCCAGCTACTGGGAAGGCTGAGGCGGAAGGATCCCCGGAGCCCAGCAGGTCAAGGCTGCAAATGGCTGGGAGCGGCCACTGCACTCCAGTCTGGGTGACAGAGTGAGACTCCAACTCAAAAAAAAAACTCAAAAAACAATAGATGCTCAAGAGGATGCGGTGAAAAGGGAACACTTCTACACTGCTGGTGGGAGTGTAAACTAGTACAGCCTCTATGGAAAACAGTGTGACAATTCCTAAAAAATCTAAAAATTGACCTTCCATACGACCCCACAATCCCCCTACTGGGAATATACTTGGAAGAACTCAAATCATTCTATTAAAAAGATACCTGCACACATATGCTTATTGCAGCATTGTTCACAATAGCAAAACTATGGAACCAACTGTGCTGCCCATCAAAAGAGAATTGGATAATGAAAATGTGGCACGTATACACAATGGAATATTACACAGTCATAAAGAAGGACAAAATCATGAATTTCACAGCAACCTGAATGGACTTAGAGTCTATAATACTGAGTGATCTTTCACAGAAACAAAGAACTGAGTATCACATGTTTTCATTCACAAGCGGAACTTAAACAATTATTGTAATACTATATGAAAAGGACTGGCAAGAAACTGCCAGGAGGGGAGCAGGGAAGCGGAATTGGCAGTATTGGGAATCTGCCTGGAGAAGCCCAGGGCACACCTCATCAACAAGGGTACCTGCATAATGAACATTTATATACCTAGCCCTGAATTGTACCCCACATCTTTAAAACAAAAAAAAAAATTAAAAGAAAAAAAGACTTTATATTCCTGGAGTAAACGCTAACTCATCATAATATAAGATGTTTTCAATGCAAAAAAAAAGAAAAGGAAACACTATTCGAATCTGGAGAAAATAACTGGCTTCACATTTCTCTCCAAGCCTAGACATACCAGAAGACAGTAGAGCGATCCGTCTACAGAGTGTAAAACATCTGTGACCTAAATTCACCTAAGTAATTATCTATTTGAGAGCAACAGATAAACTTTCTCAAAAAGTAAGGACCAAAATATATACTACTGAAGTATGCCCTGTGTTACATTTTTAAAAGGCAAGACTCCCAAGCTCTTTGTTTAAGAAATCTGCAGAACAATGTTATTTTACATCAAGCTTATGAAATAAAAATGAAATATCAATGATCTCTTTCAGATTTCATAGCATTCAGAAGTTTTTACTTTTTTATAAAAAAGTGATGCCTACATCAAAATTATTACCAAAGTAACACATCATTAAGTAAAACAACCAATTGAAGTTACTAACTTTTCAGAGATTAAAGGTTACTGGAAGATATTTCACAACATCTCCAAAGGCCAGGAATCTTATAAGAATTCCTGTCTAGAGTTAATATAAGCAAGAATGGTTTCTATTTTTCTCTGCAAGTATAGGGAAAGAGGGAACAAAATTCCCACCTTCTATTGAAGTATCTTTTTTTACTCATGATTACAAGACTAAGATTAAGGACAGGGATTTCATCAGCTAAAACTGGCAGAAAAAAAAGCAGGCTTGAGAGCTCAAAGCATACAATATGCATGTGAATGTGGAGCATAGAATGCTTTGCAACTACACCTTTCCCAGAACACTAAGAAGAGATTTACTACAACGATGTGAGGAATGAGTAATTTAATGTTGCCTTTTAAGTCACACTGCTGCATTATAATTCTGGCTTTCAGAAATATATAATTATAATTATATATTATCATAATGTATATAATATAAATTCTGCATTAAAAAAATCTAGTAAATTTACTTATTAAATTACTCTCAAGGACCCTATGCCACTTGACTCTAAATGCCATTTGACCTGGGGTATTTTCCATGGTCAATTTAAGCTCCATTGATAAAAGCATGGTACTGTGGCATAGTTAATAATCCTGGGTTATGCAAGTAACCTATCCTAAAAGCAGAAGTAGAACAGAGACAATTACAGATTATACTATTTATCTATTGCTGGATAACAATTTTACCACAAGTTTGGCAGCTTAAAACAACACACATGTATTATCTTACAATGTCTGCCTGAGTGTATAAGGGAGATGGTCACTATGGAGCCAAAAGTATTTATTGTTTTGAGCATATGAATGAATCATTTGAGCAAATGATGTCAACAAACATCAACTGAACACTCACTAGTTGCAGAGTACCATATCATATGATGGAGAACACTAAGCTGAATAAACTGTAGTCCATGCTCTCAAAGAGCTGACACGCTAGCAGAAGAGAAAAAAGACATATTTGCAAATCACTGTAGCAACGTAGAATGCAATAAAAGTTATCATAGAAAAATTCAAAAGTAAGTGCTTGGAGCATAGAAGATGGGAAAGTTATATACTACGAGAGTTATAAGTAGATGATCATTCCCAAGGAATAGACTGCAGAATGGTCACAAGAAAAAAAAAGGACAAAGAGCAAATCTGAGAGCAAGTAGGCCAGCTTTCCTCACATCTGAGTCTTTCAGTTCTCACTGTCTCAAAGAAGGGTTGTGAAAACACCAAATATTGAAGAGGACATGGAGCAACCAGGATTCTCATACACTGCTGATAGGAGAAGGTAGTGATGCAACCACTTTGAAAAACTCGAAGTTCCATAAAAAGTGAAACCAATCAGGCTCAGTGGCTCACAACTGCAGTCCCAGAACTTTGGGAGGCTGAGGTGGAAGGACTGCTTGAGACCAGGAGTTAGAGACCAGCTTGGGCAACATAGCAAAATCCCATCTCTAAAACAGAAAAATTTTTTAATCAGTCAGATGTGATGACATCCCCTCATAATCCCAGTTACTCAGGAGACTGGGATGGGAGAATTGTTTGAGCCCGGGAGCCCAAGGCTAAAGTGAGCTATTATTGCACCTCTGTACTCCAGCCAGGATGACAGAATGGGACTCTGTCTCTTAAAAAAAAAATAATAGAAATGAAACATCCATCAATCCTACAACCCAAAAGTTCTACTCTTGGAAATTTGTCCAAGGAAAATGAAATCATACATTATCAGAAAGCTTGTATAAGAAGTTTCATGACAGTTTTATGTCTAACAGTAAAAACCTAAAAACAACCCTGATATCCATCAACAGGAGAATGGATAAATAAAATATGATATATTTAAACAATGGATTACTAGTCAGCAATAAAAAGGAAGGAATGATAGATATAAATAGATGATTGATAGGTACATGATAGATAGATAGATAGATAAAAATTCATCTCAAAAATATTATGCTGAATGAAAGAGTTCACTTAAGATTCAAATATTTTGCTGCACATAAGTTATATCTTATTTCTATCAGGCTCCAACCAGAAAACAGAACTACAAAGTAATTTGAACAGGGGAAGTATATATAACAAAATTATTACATACAACAAGAGATTATCTACTAATGGATAAAGAGAACATTAAGGGGATGGATAAAGACATATGTAGCATCCAATACCTCTAGCACTAAGACACAGTGTCTAAGGATAAAACAAATACAGAAAAGGTCCCCAGGGCTGAGATCTAGACCAGTCCTGTAGTTTCTTGTACACAATGATAGACACTTAGAGGTAAGTATAAAGCCAATTACTGAGGGCCAGAATCTGGACTTTCCACTTGGCATTGACGTGGCCATGTATCATCAATAAGATACAATGTCAGGGGACTTTCTTTTTTTTTTTTTTTTGAGTTGGAGTCTCACTCAGTCGCCCGGACTGGAGTGCAGTGGCCGCTCCTGGCCACCGCAGGCTCGACCCACTGGGCTCCGGCGATCCTTCCGCCTCAGCCTTCCGAGTAGCCAGAACCACAGGAGCGCGCTACCACGCCCGGCTAATTTTTGGTTTATTGTAGAGATGAGCTCTCACCAAGTTGCCCAGGCGGGTCTCGAACCCGCGGGCTCAGGCAATCCACTCACCTCGCCTCCCAAAGGCGCGGGATTACAGGCTGAGCCACCGAGCCCAGCTGTAAGAAGACTTTCAATGGAGAGGACACAGCAGTGAACCCCCGATGATGGAGAAATCCATGGCAAGGCCATGCTGGTGGAACTTGCTGAGAAACTTTGGAGTGCTGAAGGAAGCCCTCAGCAAGAAAGTGCTGCACCCCAGAACTCACTACAGAGCCTCCCACAGAGATGGTGAGCTGGGAAGCTACCCTCCTGGGTGCTGGGTGAAAGTATCCACATCTCTGCTATGTTGTAGAACTCAGTTGTAGAAACTGTCCACAGGAGTGACCCAGTAGAAAGCAGTCTCCTGGAGTGCTGGGTAATGCTGCCCATGGGAATAAGTGCCAGCCAATTGTCCTGTGTGCTCCTGGCTGTAATACACTGCAGGGTCAATGAAGCAGAGAACACTGGGAACCAGAAGAAAAACACTTGTCTTAAAGCCGATAAAGGAAAAATGCTCCAATATCAAATCAGGGCAATGAAGTGTGGATCTAAAACTGACAGGCAACAAATAGATGACCGACATATGCCTCAATAAAGAAGGACAAGGAGGAGGAAGAAGAAGAAGAGGACAGAGGGACAGAAAGAGAAGGGGAAGGAGATCTGTGGAATTTAGGGTATTATGGAGATCAGAGACTTAAACAGAATAGATGCAGCTGACTAAATTGAATGATAAATGATAGTTGGTGGACATGGAGCGTTTGCTCAGGATGTACTAGGCACTGTGGTATTTCATTTAATACAATATTTCTATACGTTAGTTTTATTCTCATTTTGGTAGAGAAGCTGAGACTCAAAGGGGATCAATAGCTTACCTTTAAGGTCACACAGCCAGATAATTATAGACCCCAAAGTTGCACCCAGAACTCTGACTCCAGAGCCTCATTACATTGTGTCTCACTGATGATTCGCCACCATGCCGATGCCAAGTGGAAAGTCCAGGTTCTGGCCCCCAGTAATTGCCTTTATGTTTATTTACCCCAAGTCGATCATTGAATAGAAGAAGCTTCAGGACTGGTTTCAGGTGGTGCTACATTTTTATCATCTTAGTGCAGAACTGGAAAGAGCAATCTACCCGTTCACCCAAGACTAACATCTGGCATGAACTGAATTAATTGCCTCTCTAGACAGTAAAAGAGGATACGTTGATTTTTGTTATAGTTTGGAAAAAAGTCAGCTTTTCAGACTGGCATGCCCCGTCTTTATTCCAAGAGTGAGTGTCAGAAACTCTGCATAACAGTCCCTGGTTGTTATTATTCTGATGCTTGATATACTCCTACACGTGCAAACCATATCCCACACCTTTCTAATAAGGCAGAGAATAATGAATAACATAATTTATACCACAATTTGTCCTGTTATAAATTTAAACCATACAATGATTATTCTGACTAAAGTTATCCATTATCATTACCTTATATCATTCAATACTTATTCTGAGAGCCAGAGTTATCTTGGGAGGGGTATTGTATTTTGTAATCATCAGTTATCCATTAATACATGGTAGGCTGCCAAAAAAAGTGTGTTCGTACTCTCTAGTCCATTGTTATGCTGTAAGTGAATCATAATATTGATATACTTTCTCCCTTGGTGATTCCATCAATCTCTAGACTTTATATATCTATGCTGATAATGTCCAGATTTGTATTTTGGGCACTGATCTCAAGATCCAGATTCTTATATCTAATTGACTACCTATATCTTGAATATGCTTCTCAAATTTAGCAATTCCAAGACAGACCGTTTATCTGTTTTCCTACAGTCTTTTAGACTCATTGAATGGCATTATCATTCACCTAGTTGCTCAAGCCAAAAACTGAGTTTATTCTTGACCGTTTTATTTCTCTCGTTTCTACATCCAATTCATCAGCTAGTCATATTGGCCCTACATCAAATAACGTATTGATCTATCGATTTCTTTCTCACTATGCTGCTCCTTTTCTAGTCCAATTTACTATTTTTTCTTACCTAGGTTATTGATATAGAACTGCTCACCTGGCTCTTACCCATGACTGCCCTAAATTCATTCTCATTAGTGCAAGCTGACTGAAACTATCCAAGATATTCTGAATGCTTTTGAAATAAAATCCACACTGCTTATCAGAGCCATTGGTCCTAACCTGAATTGCCTCCCTGATTCAATCAGAAAGACACCCACTATGCGTAATATAAAATAAGGTTTATCATAGGGGTTTGACACTGAGCAACTGTGAGACGTGGTAAAAGAGTCTGTGTAAGGCTCTTGCTTTTGTATTGGATTCTGGGCTGCAAAGGAAGGACGAATGGAAAATATGACATGAAAAGAGCAAAAATGAACTGACACCTGCAAGGATGAGCTGGAACTGATGAGAATGAACTAGAACCTGTGTCTTTCACTACATCCAGGCCTCAGAGTCAACAACATGGGTGACTTGCAGAAGAAGCTGGTGCTCTTCATTCTAGATTTGCACATATATCCAGCCTAGGATTAGGAGGAGCAGAAGAAAGGGATTCAGCAGCAGTCGGGGTAGCTGCCATCCTGTGCCACCAACATGAACCAACAGTTCAGAGCCATGTGCGTGAACTGCAGCAGAACCTGATCCTATACATACCTTCTGAGCACAAATGTAGCTGCTGCTTTAACTATGGCTTCCAAATCTCATGCAAATTTCTCCTGTCACCAACCCTAAGAACTTAAACTGATAGGATGATGACCACCCACATCATGGCAGGCAATCTGTTCTACTTAAAGTCAGCTGATTGCAAATTAGTCGTGTTTATAAAATACTTCCACAGCAAAATCTATACTAGTGTTTGACCAAACAACTGGGAAGTAGCCTAGCCAAACTGACACTTAAAAGTATCCTTTAACGCATCTACACTGCTTGTGGAAATGTAAACTAGTGTAACCTCTTTCAAAGACAGCGTGGCGATTTCTGAAAGAACTAGAAATTGACCTTCCATGTGATCCGGCAATTCCCCTATTGGGAATATACCCGGAGGAACGCAAGTCATTCTATAAAAAAGATACTTGCACATGCATATTTGTTGCAGCTCTATTCACAATAGCAAAAACATGGATCCAGCCGGGCTCGGTGGCTCAGCCTGTCATCCCGCGCCTTTGGGAGGCTGAGGTGAGTGGATTGCCTGAGCCCGCGAGTTCGAGACCCACCTGGGCAGCGAGACCTCATCTTTACAATAAATCAAAAAATCAACCCGGGCATGGTAGCGCATGCCTGTAACTCTGGCTACTCAGAAGGCTGAGGCGGAAGGATCGCCAGGGCCCAGCAGGTCAAGGCTGCAGTGGCCGGAAGCGCTCTGCAAGGCCTCAGAGCTTTTCAACAAATTCAGTAAGATTTTAATAGACTGCCTATCTATTTCAGTTTTAGGTAACTCATGGTCAATTGGTTAATGACAAAATCTCTATGGGTTAAGCTACTCCAATTACTGCTTCCTTCTGTTGCCGATTGCAAGAACCACTTCCACCTCAACTGCAAGAACCACTTCCACCTCAATTATGGACATTCAGTGGCCTAACTGGGTCCCTGCCACTCAGTTTCATGATCCCCACTGAATATAGGAGTCAAGTTCACTGGCAAGTTCACTTTTCCAGGCCTACAGAGAATAAGCACCACAGGAGTCTTCAGTGATACTAAAGTTCCCCTCACAAGTGTTTCTCCCACACCCTTGGTGAAGGGAGTGTCCTCTGGACTCTCTCAGAGAACATGTTTAAGATGTGGGTAAGCCGGGCTCAGTGGCTCAGCCTGTAATCCCAGTGCTTTGGGAAGCTGAGGTGAGTGGATTGCCTGAGTCCACGGGTTCGAGACCCACCTGGGCAACTTGGTGAATCATCTCTACAGCAAATCAAAAATTAGCCGGGCGTGGTAGCGCGCGCCTGTAGTTCCAGCTCCTTGGAAGGCTGAGGCAGAAGGAACACCGGAGCCCATCAGGTCGAGGCTGCGGTGGCTGGGAGCGACCACTGCACTCCAGTCTGGGCGACAGAGTGAGACTCCAACTCAAAAAAAAAAAAAAGATGTGAGTAAGCAGACTTACAGGATAAATCCACTCAGCGTTCCAAATTCTCTGTCTTTGAATATCCTCTTCTGCAGCATACCAAGAAAGTTTTGGTTTTTCACCTTCACTTAGTAGACATCACCTTTGTATTCAGGCTTTGATACAAGCAAGCCATCAGTAAAAGCCACTCCCAACTGCTCAAGCTATTACATTGCACACAGAATCCGAGCTACCAGTAAACTTACATCAGTGACTTCAGCCTAGTCCAGCATTGTATTTCTTCTGCCCTGATCTAACACTTTAAGGTCTACTACCAAAAGTTTCCCAGATTTCTGTGCATACAAATTGAAAAAACACTGCAATTCTCATGATGTATAGTTCATCTCCATTTGGGTAACACTTTTTACCTTGCCCTATGGAGCCTACAAACTTCAGTTTAGTAATAGGTCTAGAAGCATTGAGAGGTATTTGAGAGGAGCTCCTGGTAAGGATGTCAGTCCCTTGCAAATATATCAGAAGAGGCCAGGAAAGCCTAATATTCTCAGGTAAGAGAGGAAGGGTTGTTTGTATTGACAAAGAAGATGCAGCATCTCTTAGAGGTTGGAGATTCCCCCCAGCTTCAGCTTCATCAAAATGTATCCATATTTTCTTCGTCCCAATATTCAGGTCCCACTCCTTCCCAATCAATGTCCTAACAATAACACAAAAGACCTTGAGAGATTAGAAACGCAATTCATCCTGTTATTTTGCCCCTCCTGAGCTTAGACTTTGGATTTTGTTTTCAGAAATCTCAGTCATGTAGTTATAGGAGATGAGTGTGTCTTTAGAACAGTTATTGAAGTTTTCCGAGATTTTGAAAGCCTGAGCACATCATTTCCTTTCTATTCCTACTCCAGTCCACGTAGAATCAACCTCTCAGTCCCTTTAAACACTTTGCTTTCATTAAAATTTTCTATGGCAGGAAATGCTGCACCACCTAAGAACTTGTCTTCTATGGGCATTTCATTACAGGTGGTGATTTAAGTAGGTGTTTTACTTCTGCGTGCTATATTCCACCGGTGTGTCCCCTTTACCAATAGAAACAGGATTATTAGACCTCTAAATCTAATCAGAGCCAATTCCAGATATTCCAGAACAAATTCACAGAACCCAGAACCAATTCAGAGAATACTTCCTTAAGGTTCTGCTCCTGGAACCACTTCCCGTACCAAACTGTGTGTCAGTTAAGTTTTGATCAAGATTTATTATAGGCGTTTGACCTTAAGTAACTGGAGAAGGTAAACAGTCTATAGAAGGCTGCTGCTTCAACATCTGGTACCCAGCTGGCAGTTAACAAGGCAGGTAATCTGGAAGAAAGACAAGTGAAGGAGAGCAAGAACTAACAGGAACCCAAAAGAACAAGCTGAACACCAGAGGATGCACTGGCGCCTGCATCTGAATCTCACCTACTCCAGGTCTCCAACTTGGATAATACGGGTCACCTGCAAGAGAAGCTAGCGCCCTTTGCCACCGCTCCCCACCTTCCCACCTCACCTCTTCTCACCCCCTCCCCCTCCCCCGCCCCACAGCTCAGTATGCAGAGAAGCATAGGACCCATCCTGGCAGGAGTTGAAGGAACTGTCCTCCATAGCAGTAAGTACTAGGAAATGCAACAGCACTGGATTCATCAATCTTCTGGATGTAAACTTGGATTCTGCTTTATTTCTGCTTGACAAATCTCACAGAAATGTTTCATGTGGTCAGCTCTCATCTGAAACCATACAGGGGAGGAAATTTCGGAAAACATAGTTCCAGCTTAGCTATAGTCACACAATGCTAAGTCGCCATCCCTCTGTCCCCTCCCTCTGACATGGCACTGCAATGCACTCCAATCACGCCAACATCTTCCTGTCCTTAGAATACATAATAATTCATTTCCACCTCAAAATGCTTGTGTTTGGTGCGCCTTCTGCCTGGAGTATTCTTCCCCTCACATACCTTCTCATCTTCCATTTCTCCACCTTCATATCACCTCTTCTTCTACATAAAGTATTTCTTGGTCCTGGCTGCTCTCGATAGTGAACATTTTTAGTGGCTTGGCCAGCATCAATTCCCCCACTCCCTTCCTTGCTGATTAGCAGGCAGATCTCTTTCCAAAAACCCTTTCTCATGCAGCCCCTCCATCCTTGACTGATTTTAATTAATCAGAAGGTTTTACTCCCGGCCTCAGTCACTGATACAGGCATGGGCACAAGTTTTAACCTAATGAATCTAGACTCTTTTACTAGAATGCCATAAGGGAAGCTTTGCTGAATATGAGCAAAGAAGCAGGGGACCCTGACTGCTGGCAGACACCCTCCAGCCCTGAGAACACCCAGCCCTTAGAGGATGCCACCATTGTGGCCTGAAGAACAGAAAAGTGAGACAAAATGGGTCGATGTTAACACAATCTCCTGGATCCACTAGTCCAAAAACCTATTCTTCTGTATTTTCCAGCTACATGAACCAATAAATCCCCATGTTATTAAAGCTTCCTTGGTTGAGGTTTTTTTAATTTTAACTAAAATCATTGTAAACACAGCCATATCAGACTGTACAGTTTTATTGCCTTCAAAGCAAGTGTCTGTAATTATCTTACTTGTTTACTTTTTATCTTTTTCCAAATGTCTCTACCTTCCACTAGACTGTAAACTCAATTAAAGTAGAGACTTTGGGTGTGTATTCTCAACTTCTAGAGCAATGCCCAGCACATATAAGAACTCAAAAATATCTAACAAATTTCTGAGTAAAAAGGATCTAGGCTGGGCCCGATGGCTCAGTCTGTAATCGAGCGAGCGTATTGCCTGAGCCCGTGGGTTCAAGACCAGCCCGGGGAACTTGGTGAGACCTCATCTCTACAACATATAAATAAATAAATAGCTGGGCATTGTAGCACGCACCTGTAGTTCCGGCTACTTGGAAGACTGAGGCAGAAGGATCACCGGAGCCCAGCAGGTCGACGCTGGGGTAGCAGTAAGCATGCCATGGCACTCCAGCCTGGGTGACAGAGTGAGACTCTAACTCAAAAAAACCAAAGGATCTAGACTGGGTCTTCTCTTTCTGTAGAATGTAAAATGCAAAAGCGTTACTAATGCTATCATCAAACTTTGACGTGTTTTAATTAAGTTGGGCCACCAATCCCAAAAGTGCCGTTCTTTTGTTCAACTCTTTTATCATTTTCTTTAAAGCTGAGTTCTACATGGCATCGTTGTGAGTACAACATAATTGCTAAATGGCTAGCACGTCGGGCATTGTGTAGCATCATGGGTGTTCCATGAAGATTTATGGCTGATGACCAAAATTGCTAAGCAATGAGACAGCTAAGCTTTTGATATTTCTCAATTCCCTAAGCAGCAGGTGCTGATTTTCCACTTAAGCATCCTAGAAACACAGACATGGTTTTTGCATTAAAGGGTCCTTAAAGACCCTCTAAAAACTTCGTCAGCTAACTGTGAGTGTTAGAGTTTTGAAAAGAAAAGAACAACAATAGAGACGACAGCCAATCCTCAAGAAGATAAGGAAATAAACCTGCTCATCCATTCTCAGGATTTATTTTCTAATTTTCCTTTTGCTTTTCATCACTTGTTTTTTATTCAGCTTGGGGAAGTACGCAGAGCTAAGGGTCATGGTTTCCAAAACACATGTTTTCTCAGGCAAGCCTTAAAGTGCTAGGAGATATGGCAATTGGAAGTGGAACTCCAGAAACCTGGTGATCGCCGAGTGTGTGACTCTGTTGCAAGACCTCTGTTGCAAGACCTTCTAACCCTCTTTTTTCTCTCCAATTTTGTGGAGCCCTAAACACTGAGTTTTTATAGAGCCCCTAAGTAAAACATTAGCCGTGATAATCATACTTACCTGATGGTTCAGTCAGCCCAAGATGAACGTAGATCTTAGGTACTTGCATTCCAACTAATTTCTTCTTAAAGTCTTTGTCGATATGATTTCCCCTTGAAAAACACCTCTCAACAGAAGCAAGATTCCATTTCCCAAAATCCTAGGTATAACAGGCAGGAAAGGATAAGACAGAATTGGAGGTTACTTGAAATGATAAATCCCCCAATTCTAGACAAGGCTACATTAAACCATTCCACACATAGGTATCTCAACACTATTTCCCAAGACCTCTAAGGATCATCTGGTTTTAATATTTCAGCTCCTTCCCTAATCAGAAAACTTCTTAAATAGCTCATAATTCTGTCTGAGATTTCTGTTTCTAGAATTAAATTAGATAAGGTGCATAGAAAATGCCTAACTCAGTGCCTGCGCCTGGATGCTTCCTTTAAAAGTGCCCTTTTCTTTCTTCTGCAGTTGTCCATTTCCTCTTTTTTGTGCTTATACAGAAGGAGATGAACTATGATTTGTGCTTAAAAAATTTTTTCCTAAGTAGCTGCCATGGACTGTATGTTTGTGTTCCCCCAAAATTCATATGCAGACTCCCTAACCCCTAGTGCAGCTATATTTGGAGATGGAGCCTCTTGGAGTGTAATGAAGGTTAAACTAAGTCCAAATAATTCATGTCCTTATAACAAAAGACACCAGAGGATGCTCCCCACCTACTTCCCATGTGAAAATACAGTGACAAGCCTGCTGTCTGAAAGCCGGAAAGACAGCTACCAAAAAACCAATCCTACCAGACCTTGATCAGGGACTTCTAGCTATCAGAACTGTGAGAAAATAACTTTCTGTTGCTTAATCCACCCAGTCTGTAGTATTTTGTTATAGCACTCTGTCTTAGTTCATTTCCTGCTGCTATGACTGAATACCACAGACTGGGTAGCTTATTTTAAAACAGAGCTTTATTTAGCTCAGTGTCCTGAACCTGGGAAGTCCAAAGTCAAAGATCAGCATCTGGTGAGGGCCTTCTTGCTGTTCATAACATGGCTGAGGGCGTCACATGGCAAGAGACCAAGAACATTCCAGTTCAGGTCTTTCTTTTTTTTATAAAGCCACCAGTCCTATCATAGGGTCCCAACCTTGATGACCTTATCTAATTCTAACTACATCCCAAAGGCTCTACCTCCAAATTCTATTAACATATTAATCTGGAGATTAAGTTTCTAACACATGAAATTTGGGAGACACATTCACAACACAGCACAGCCAGGCACAGTAATACAGCAATCATTGGCTTTATTTTATTTCAAATCATGATTGGTTTTATTTTATTTTATATTTTCAATCCACGTCAACTGAGATATTAATAATATATTTGAAATTACCTTGAAAAAAAGTATGAAAATGAAAGATGATATTCGTATTACTTGAAAATGTAAGCTTCTTATCTTTTAAAAGTGGCTTCTTTTCCTTAATAAAGCACTGTATTTTGAGATCCATGACTTTCAAATATTTTCATTAGCAAATGGCGATTATGGTTTCTTTTAGGTGAGCCTTGGTTTTTCTTCCTGTGTGATTTATGCCTTCTTCTTGGCACTACAGAAAATCAATTGTGTAATCTAAAATTATTCTTCCCATATGAACAATCATATTTAGATCTACTGCTCCCTCGATAGCTGAAGGACTTGGGATTGCCTGAATAAAGTTCCACAATGAAAACTTTAAAACTCAGAACACATACTTCACCAATTTACACAAGCATAAGACGTGCTACATAGACTTGACAGAGATTACATTATACAACAGTACTCTGAATACAGCCTGTGATTTCTTATCTGAGAGGTATTTTCATAATTCAAGGTAACGAGTGCTTCATAAGAACTGTAGTGAGGAAAAATTCAGATAATGTGTGTGAGATAGACTGGAAATCACTCTGCACTGAAGTTGTTGATATCACAGAAGTATTGAATACAACAGTAGGCTTTACCATCAATGGTAGTAGTGGAAATACATTTTTATTCCTATTATTAAGAATAATAATAATGGCTAACACTTACTGAGTCCTTACTATAGACCGGGCACCATGCAAAATGTATCACAAGCTGCCTGACGTCACTGATAGTCTTCCTAGGGCAGCTGAAAAGTTAATGTTCTCGGGGGCAGAGAATAGTGGAACTAGTGGATAAATGCTCTGGTGTCCAGCCCTCAAAGAGCCAGCCCTCAGGGAGCCAGTTCTGGAAGGTACCTCTTAGAGGTCCCAGCAGAACCACCCTTGTGGTTGACCGCAGAGACAGGTAAGATACCATAACTGGATGTTCCTCCTTCCCTGCCTCACTCTGCCTGCCATCTCACTCCTGCTTGCTGAATCACCTGCCAAGTATACTACCTCTCCCACAGGTGCCCATCTCACACTCTGCCTTGGAGGATCCCAAACTATGTGACCCCTTTAATGAAATAAACATATAGGGGCTTTTTTGTTTGGTTGATTTCTATTTTTATCAATTATCATGAAGGCAAAGCTAAAGAAGGAAATTGCAATAAAAACAGGTTTTCTCAATTTAAAAATTATGTAAGAAGTAAATTTTGAACAGGTAATAGGGCTTAAGATCCAAGAGGTACAAATGGATACACTGTAAATGAACATAAAGGAAATGGTTTTCCTTTCTTCTTTGTACTCTGCTACCAATTGCCATTTCTGTAGGCTACATACTTGGGTTATCTTTTTTTTAATTTTTAACTTTAAATATGTGGGTGCTGTTCAGGTTAGGTATACAAATGATCATTATGCAGGTATCTTTGTTGATGAGGTGTGCCTCCACTCCCCTGGCAGTTTCCCACTACTGCCAGTCCCAACCCTGCCCTCCCCTGGCGGTTTCCCACTACTGCCAGGTGGGGTATCTTTTTATTGACAGTGCATATATAGTGTTCTAATTTATAAGCGGGAGCTAAACACGGAATACACATATAAGGATGGGTACCACAGCCACTGGAAACTCCTAAATGGAAGGTTAAGAATTGAAAAATCACCCACTGGGTACCATATTCACCTCCTGGATGACGGGCTCAATAAATATCCAAACTTCACTATCAAAACATCTAGATTTAACCCACTCACAATTATGAAAAATCAAGTACCACGTTCATTATATGGTTCTGATAATTTTTGATAATTTGTTTTTAAAATTGTAGGAACCAGCGGGGGATTTGGTAACTGATAGATTGTGAGACTTTTTTTAAAAAACTATTTTTAGTACTCACAGAAATGTTTCACACTAAAGAGAAAATCCTTTCACTCAACAAGACACTGATTAGATCTTTAGGTAACTGTTCCTATAGCAACACTTTACTCTGCAATATGCTATTATTTTTCAAGCCCACCCCCTCATCCATAGAGCAGAGTTCATTACACATAGCCACCTTTTCCACCTCTGCCACTCAGCGACATGCTTTTTGTTTTTTAGTTTATTCCCACAATTTTCCCTATTTTTTCTCATGTTTATTTCAAGAGTGCCTTCAATTAATGGAAAACAATTCACTAAAGCTAGTCTGTGTATTCTGTATATTGGCATAAGATGTTTAAAAATATAACATTTATAACATTTCTCATTGATAATAATATTTCTTAGTAACCAAACATTGAAATCCTTCTGCAAATGTACTTCATCCTAACTTCACTGGCAGAGAGTGTGAGGAATGGGACAAGTCACAGGAGTGGAAAGTTCTCCTGCAAGGATAATTTATTCATTTATGTATTTATTCAGTAAATACTTAATGAGCACCAGGTATATCCCAGAGACCATGCTCAGTGTTGATAACTCAACACTGAACAAGACAGATGTGCTCCCTGCCCTCAGGGAGCTTACAGTCCAAAGAAGGCAGACAGACAAGTCATGGGCCTTCTACATGTGATAAGTGTTGCGATAAGGAAAGCATGAAGAGCTATGGAAAGACATGACAGGGGGGACTACCAGAGTCAGGGGACAGGGGAGATCTTTCAGAGGAGGTGACATTTAAGCTGAGACTCTAAGCATGAGTGCAATTTAGCCATGGGAATAGGAGAGAAAGGAATAGCATGCTAGGCGGGACCAATTGTGTGTTAGAAGACTTGGAGGCAGAAATCATAGAAGAAGTTAATATGATTGAAGAGTGGAAGAAAGACTGAAGAGAGATAAAGTGTCAAGGGTCAGATTATATAAAGTCTTGTAAGCCATATGCATTGACTAGGGTAACTCCAATGCTGTAATATCTGAACCCCGATTTTTAGTGGCTCGGCACCATAAAAGTTAATTTTTTGCTACCTGAATAGCCCAGTACAGGTATCTCTGGTCAATGGAGACATGATTCCCTATGTTCGAGGCTTCATCCTTTATCTTCTGTCTGACTCATCCCTGAGACTTCAAAGTCCTGGGCATCAACCCAAATATGGTAGTGGGGGGTAGATCAGAGAAGCACATGAGAAGTTTCAGGGCTAGAAGTGGCACATATCACCTATTTCCCATTTCTAGCCATGGTCCACTACAAGAGAGCCAGGAAATGTAGTCCTTGGCTAGACAGCCTCTTCCCAGCAATCACTCCACACTAAGAAAGGATATCATGAATTTCTGATGGACAATTATTTTCCTGGGCCGTACCATAGTAATGAGTTTGGATTTATTTTGTAAGGGGAATGGAAAACCATTACATTGTTTTAAGTAGAGTCAGGTTGTTTTAAGCATTATCGGATTTGTATTTTAAAAGATCACTCTGGATGTTAGATAGAAAATGTACTAGAGACAGTGAAGAGGTTATCAAAGTAGTCCAGGAAATAAATTATGTCATGGACTGGAAGAAGTAATGGAGGCAGAGATATTTATAACAGGCAGAATTTTGGAAAACAGTAGCAGGTTGGAGTGAATGTGAGAGAGGAAACAAGTTTCCATGCCAAAATAATGAGTTCAAAATGGAGAAGGAGGTTAACAGAATATGATGATGAACTTAGGGGTGGTGATGTTGTGTTTGAGGTGATTTTAACACTTTCCAAGTAGCAATGTTTTCAGTAGAAAATTAGATATGCAGGTCTGGAGATCAGAGGAGAAATCTAGACCAAAGGTGCAGATTGTGGAGATGATAGTACACAGGTACTAACTAAAGCCACGAAAAGAGGTGGCAGCCTCAGAGGAGTGCATAATATGAGATCAGTTCTAACTCACAGAAAAATAAATATTTAAGGCAGAGGAAAGATGTTCATCTCTCTAAGCCTTAGTTTTCCCATCTACAAAATGAAGAAAATAATAGTACTTAGTTTTATAAACTATTTTAAGAATTAAATTGGATGATAAATAGTTAATTTAGAGCCATCCAATCCTAGATTTAGTAGAAAGTTTTTAATTAGTAAAATTAAGTCACAGTTTAATAAAATAGAATCCAAAATGAAAAAAGTCATAGTAAGGATCAATGAGACAAAAAGCTGGGCTTTTGAAAGAATAAATAGGATTGACAGACCCATGGCCAGGTGGCCCAAATAAAGACAGAGAGAGTCTGAATAAACACAATTAGAAATAAGAGGTACAATGTTACAACTGACCCTGAAGAAATTAAAAAGATTATCGGAGACTACTATGAGTATGTGTATGCAAATAAACTAGAAACTTCAAGGAAACAGAGGAATTTCTGGCATCACATAACCACCCAAGGTTGAAACAGGAAGAAATTGAAACCAATAACAATCCAAGAAATTTATTTAGTTATAAGAAGCTTCCCAGCCAAAAAAAAAAAAGCCCTGCGCCAGATGGTTTCTTAGCTGAATTCTACAAAGCACATAGGGAAGAGCTGATACCAATCTTACTGTAAGTATTCCAGACAATTGAGAAGGAAGGAATTCTTCCTCGTTCATTCTATGAAGCCAGTATCATCCTGACCCCCAAAAGGCAAAGACCCAACAAGGAATGAGAACAACTGGCTAATTTCTTTGATGAACGTAGATGCAAAAATTCTCAACAAGATTTCAGCAAATTGTATCCAACAATATATTTCAAGGATTATCTATCATGACCAGGTGGGCTTCATTTCTAGAATACAGGGCTGGTTCAACATATATAAATCTATAAATGTAATCCATCACATAAACAGGCGTAAAATCAAGAACCACATGATTGTCTAATTAGATGCAGAAAAGACATTCCATAAAATCCAGCATCCCGACTTCATGAAAACCCTTGAACACCTAGGCGTTGGAGGAACATTCCTTAAAACAATAAAAACCATCTATGACAAATCTGGAGCCAATATGCTTAATGGGAAAAAGCTGGAAGCATTCCCCCTCTAGGAATTAGAATAAGAAAAGGATGCCCACTCTCACCCCTCCTATTCAATATAGTACTGGAAGTCCTAGACAGAGCAATCAGGCATGAGAAAAAAAATTGGAGGTATCCAAATAGGAAAAGAGAAAGTTAAGCTATCCCTCTTTGCAGAGGATGTGATTCTATAGCTAGAAAACTTTAGAGAGTAGGTCAAAAACCTCCTCGCAGTGATAAATGACTTCAGTAAAGTCTCAGGATACGAAATCCATGTGAAAAGACAGTTGCATTTCTGTAACAACAAGCAGTCTGCAAACCAAATAAAAAACACAATTCCAATCACAATAGTCACACAGAAAAATGAAGTACCTTGGCATCCGCCTAACCAAAGAAGTGAAAGACCTTAACAATGAGATCTACAAAACACTGCTCAAAGAAATCAAGGACAACACAAACAAACTTTTAAAAATCCCAAGCCCATGGATTGGAAGAATCAATATCATCACCATGTCCATCCTATCCGATGCAATCTGCAGATTCAGTGCAATCCCTATCAAATTGCCAATGTCATTTTTCACAGACCCGGAAAAGACAATACAGAAATTCACATGGAGACAAAAAAAAAAAAGAACACAAATAGCTAAAGCAATCCTCAACAAAATAAACAAAGCTGGAGGCATTGCACTTCCAGAACTTACACTTTATTACAAGGCTACAGTAACCAAGACAGTATGGTACTGGTACAGGAACAGATACATATGACAATGGAACAGGAGAGAGAATCCAGAAATAAAACCATAAACCTTCAACCAACTCATCTTTGACAAAACCGACAGAAACAAACATTGAGGAAAAGAAACCATACTAAACAAATGGTGCTGGGAAAGCTGGTGACCCACATGCAGAAGAATGAAACTAGACCCCTACCTAAAACTATATTCAAGAATTAATTCAAAATGGATCAAGAACTTAAATGTAAAACCCCAAACTGAAAGAATCTTAGAAGAAAACTTAAAGAACATCCTCCCGGACATCAGAGTAGACCATGAATTTATGGTCAAGCCCTCAAAAGCAAATGCAACAAAAGCTAAAATTGACAGGTGGGACCTAATCAAACTAAAAACTTTTTGCACAACAAAAGAAACCATCAAGAGACTAAAAAGGCAACCCACAAGATGGGAAAAAATATTTACCAACTCTACATCCAACAAAGGCCTAACATTCAGGACCTACAAGGAACTCAAACAAGTTGAAAGGAAAAGAAAACAAACAACTCCATTAAAAAGTAGGCAAAGGGCATGGACACTTCTCAAAGGAAGAATTCAAGCAGCCAACACATATAAGAAAAAATGCTTAGCCTCACTAACCATCGGATAAATGCAAGTCATAACTACAATGAAATTTCACCTCACTAGCCGGGCTTCGTAGCATGTGCCTGTAGTTCTGGCTACTTGGAAGGCTGAGGCGGAAGGATCACTGGAGCCCAGCAGGTCGAGGCTGCGGTGGCCATGAGCATGCCACTGCACTCCAGCCTGGGCGACAGAGTGAGACTCCGACTCAAAAAAAAAAAAGCAATTTCACCTCACATCAGTCAGGTTGGTTATCATTAAAAAGTCAAAAAGCAATAGTTGTTGGCATAGCTACAGAGAAAAGGGAATGCTTCTACACTGTAGGTGGGAATGTAATCCAGTTCAACCTTTGTGGAAAACAGTGTGGCATTTTTCTAACTAAAAACTGAGCTTCCATACAATCCAGCAATCTCTCTTCTGGGAATATACCCAGAGGAACATAAACCACTCTACCTAAAAGACACCTGCACGCATATGTTCATTGCAGCACGATTTGCAATAACAAAAACAGAACCAGCCCAGAGACCCATCAAAAGTGGACTGGATAAAGAAAATGTGACACCTATACATGATGGAATATTACACAGTCATCAAGCAGAACAAAATAATGGTCTTTGTAGCAACATGGGTGCAGCTGGAGACCATCATACTGAGCGAACTATCACAGAAACAAAGAACTGAATACTGCATGTTCTCAGACATAAGAGAGTCCCTGATCACTGGTCACTTGAGCACTAGTGTGGGATCGGCAGACACTGGACACTGCAAGAGGCCTGAGGGAGGAGGGGATACCAGATCTACCATCAGGAGAGAGGGCTCGCTAAAAGTCCAAACTGCACCTGCCTGCAACTTACTTATGCACTTGTACACTACAACTCTAAAATAAAAAATAAATGTTTCAAAACACTTAATTTAAATATCTGTATAAATATTTAGCATGCAGTCTAATACAGAGAAAAGAGTAAGTAATTGTTACCTGTTGTCATTAATTTTGGGGGTGAAAACAGAATGTGGCATCATAAAAATGAAGGAAAGAGAACATTTTAAAAAGAGGTGTTTTCAGATTGTGGAGAGTTGCCAAGCATTGATTTATGAGTTTTTATGAGACCTGTAGGAACCTCAGAGAATCAGGTGTTGTCTTCCTTAATGCCTTCCTTTGGTCCTCAGTCAATGCTGGACACTCCCGACATGACATCTGGAGTGCGGATCGCCTCCACCTTCCCTGGATCACCTCCGTCGACCCAGCTCCCTGGAGTGCGGATCACCTCCATCTACACAACTGGGAGTGGGCTAGCAGAAGTGGAAATAGCCTCGGAATACTGACTTGACTGATTTGACTGCCCAGTCTGTAGTCATTTCCCCTCCTCTTATAAATGCCTCTATCCCAAACAGCAGTCGCAGGGGCCTAAGAATCTAGTTAAAGTCAAGGGCGCACTCCTCCCTCAGCCTTGAGATTGCCACTGCCAGGGGACACCAGATCTGACATTGACAACAGGGGTCCTATTCTTAACAACTTTAAATTGTAGGTACAATGAGGCCTGCCTCTTTCTGGAGATGGACGCTTAAACAGTAACATATAACAGTAAGTCCTCTACCTACAAAGTTACAAACTTTTTTTTTTAACTTTTAAATTTTTTTATTTTAAAACTGTGGGGTACCCTTTGGGGTTGGGTACTCAAATATTCATCGTGCAAGTACCCTTGTGGATGCGTGCTTATATTATTTGAGGGGCCACTGTTCGTTTTTGAGGCACAGGACCCGAAGGTAGAATGGTACACAAGGGTTGCAGCCCTTCAGAATGCAACCCAGTGCTCCTGTGTCATCTATGATGAGAAAAGAAAAGCTTCTACCCAGACATCACTGAATCGTTTTCTCGAGAGAGGAGACAGAATTGAATCTGCAAGGAACGATGACTTGTGCCATCACTGTCAGTCGTGTGTTCGGGTTCGAACTTAGACTGGGTGAGGGTGGAGAGGTGAGGGGAGGCGGGGCCGGCAACCCAGAGATCTGAGGAGATTGCAAAGAATTGCAACACACAGAGGTGAGAGAAGAAAAGATTTATTCAAGAAAAGTGCACCCCCCACAGACAGGGAGTGGGCCTACACGCTAGGTGAGTGTGGCCGCATAGCCCCCAGAGTCCGGCTTAAATCCTTCCCTTGGTGATGTTGCATGTGACTGCCATGACTGCTGTGACTTCCTTATCGACCACCTGTGGATGTCTTGGAGAATCTGTGACACAGAGACCCGCTAATGTCCGCCCACATGATCACAGCCCCTAGAGAAGGGCGTGACACGGATTCTAATTCTCCTGCACCTTCCCGAACGACATTCCTTAGGCTTAATGGAGGGTGTACCTCCCCTTATCTCCTAGGCATTCCCAGTAGGTAGGTTCGGGGGGGATCCTTGACTTCCCTGTAGATAGGGCCGAATATACTGGAAGATCGAATCCCCACCTGCTCCCCCTCTGAGCAGTCATAACTTTTGTAATGACGAGTTTCATGACTTTTACAGTCCTTGTCCCATGCATGATGTCTTAGGCCATATAAATTCCCTGTACTCTAGGTAAGTTTGATGGCCACTATGAGATACCTCTGATACCTGGAAGTCTGTTTCTGAAAAGACAAAGTCGGTAAAGTTAATTTTACCTAAAGTGTGCATTTCTCCAAAAGCATAGCTTCTACTTTCTCATCATTGTGTCAGGCTTTAAGAACAAGATGAAGAATGGCTTCCCACTCTCGGTCTGTCCTTTCAGTGAGTGAGGATGCAGCTTGTCCTCTGTCTCCTCTTGCTGACAATACTTCAGCTCTGACATCTCCCATTCCTTCTTCTCCCTCCTCCAGCAAGTAACTCTTCATGCTGTTCACTCGATGCCAGTCCCTGTATCCAGCTATTGTACTGTAGTGCACTACTGTACTTTTCAAGGTACTGCACTGTAAAATTTTTAAATGTTTTCTTTTTTGTGTTTTTTTAAATGTGTTACTTATTTGAAAAGTATTAGAAACCTATTACAGTATAAGTACTAGATAGCTGACTGTGTTAGTTGGGTACCCAGGCTAACGTTGGTGGACTTACTAACAAAGTGAACTTATGAACCTGCTCTCAGAATGGAACTCCTTCATATGTAGGAGACTTATTGCACTTGTGTGCTGTCAGCACCTATGTTTTCATTTTTCTTTTTCTTTTTTTTTTTTTTTTTTTTGAGTTGTAGTCTCACTCTGTTGCCCAGACTGGAGTGCAGTGGCCACTCCCGGCCACCGCAGCCTTGACCTGCTGGGCTCCGGCGATCCATCTGCCTCAGCCTTCCCAGTAGCTGGAATTACAGGCATGCGCTACCACACCCGGCTGATTTTTTGATTTATTGTAGAGATGAGGTCTCGCTGCCCAGGCGGGTCTTGAACCCGCGGGCTCGGGCAATCCACTCACCTCGCCTCCCAAAGGCACGGGATTACAGGCTGAGCCACCGAGCCCGGCTTGTTTTCATTTTTCATTTGGACCAAGGAAGCAGAAGAATTCAGTCAGCAACCAGAGAGAAGAATGAGGTAATCAGACAAAGAAGAGCAGAGAAAGAAGATTCTCAGGGTGTTCAATTTCCGGTTCCAGTTCTAATTCTAAAGCCTAGGTGCAGTCCTGCTTTTGTGATCCAAGAGACACTTTCATGTCTTTTATTACTTAAGATGGTGGAAAGAGTTTATTACTTCAACCAGACAAGTCTTAAGCTAACATTGGAGAGAATTAAACCTACAGTGAAGAAAAGGATTTCTTCTGGCATTTGCCTTGATAAATCCTGGATCTGATATCAGATAGTATCCGACATACAGAAAGGAAGTGTTTTTTAGGACTTGTAGGCACCAAGAACTCTTTAGTTTGTCATGACCTGTGAGAAGTAGTTTGTTTGAGGAGAGGAGAATCAGAAGTGAGACAAGGAGTTTAGATGAGGGGATCATAGAAAAATTGAGGAAATTATTTCTTACTCCTAGCTTACTCTTCATCAAAGATTCCAAAGTATGCACCTCAAATATTGAGAGACCCAAGAGATTCAAAAAAAAACTCTGAGAACTATTACTATATGAATTCCTACCCCAGGTTCACTGTATTTGTTTGCAGTGTTTGTACTTAGAACTTTGTTAAGTTTAATTTTTGTTTTTCTCATAAAATAACTGATTGCTTCCACAACTGCTGCTAGCAATGTGTGGATGTTAAGCAATAAGCCCCTCCCGGACATTCCTTTGCTTAGATAACAGTAGACTGGTGGCACCAGCCACCCCACTCCCCCGTAGGTTCTGCGTTGCTTAACCTCCTGCCTGCTTGCTAAACCTAGCTTATCTGACATTCCACCCTGCCCATTTAGCAGCTCCCCGTCAATCACAGGTAGTTGAGCAGACCAGACCAATCCCAAGTGCCCCCGTACCCATTAGGAGAAATTACCCAATCATGTAAAAACAAGTTTAAAGTTCTTTCCCCTCCCTCTGTAATTGTGCATAAAAACTGCTTGCCATACTGGATCAGGGCTCTTGTCCCTGAAGCTGCTGTGGCTTCAAACGTGAGCCCAGACTCCAGCCTGAATAAAGACCCCTGTGTGTTTGCATCAGAGCTGGCTCTTTGGTGGTCTCTCGGATTTTGAATTTTGGGTTTAACAATGTGATCATCTCAGGCCATTTCCTCAGATTGCACTACACCACTTCTTAGAAAATCAGTTATTTTATGATTTTCAGAGAGACATTCATTTAGCAAATGAAAACCTAGGGGTTTCTTATCAATCTTCTCTGCAATGAATATTCAAAACAAATATGCATAATGAAGACAAAGTCTTGTTTCCTATTTATAGCACAAACAGAGCAGAAGGAAGTCAATTCACAAAGATAATTGAAATTCCCTTGTCAGTCATTCATTCACAATGTTATCTTAGGCAGAGCTTAAATTCTCCAGAACTAGTTTTTTCAAATTTAAAATGAAGGAGTTGGATTAGATTATTTTTAAGGCACCTTCAAGCAAAAAAAAAAAAAAAAAAAAATTGCATTCTACCTAAACGTGTTGACCAGACACTAGTCTGCAGGCACTGTGTTCCCGGAGAAACCAATACTAACACAGCCCTGACCCATGGGGTATGCTTCATCACAAGAAGTATATTATCCCCATCACACCGAGTTATTATCCAGCCTGCCTTGCAGCTGCTTCAGTATACAACCAAAGTCATACTCTAACCACTCTGGCTATGTAGCTTAATAATGGCTTATTAAGTATGCTGTGGTTAAGAAGGATGTAAGCAGGTTGTATGCACATGGCAGGAATACCACATTTCATCCCATGTGAGTCACACTTTTTTCATATTTTGAAAAATCTGAAATGAAAGCATGTTGTGGTATTGCTATTGGCCATCAATAACTCCTGTACGTCGGTATTTGGAGAAAGGTTGTCAGTACCTTGGGAAGAAATTGTGATAACAAGAATGAAGCATTCTTTTAAGAAATATTGGGTCACCAAAACTGTTCATAGCAGGACAATAATGTGTGCAAATCATGGGTGCCGATAACCAAGTCAAAGTATGATTCAAAGAGTCTAACTTTTAGATCATCACAGTGCTTACTGCTGATTGGCATGCATTTTTTAATTTAAATTTATTTGCTTATTATTGAGTTGTGGGGTAAAAGCATTTGGTTCTGGGTTAAAAATAAATGCTGACCATCATTTTTATGTTCTTTTTTTCTCTTCTTTTCTTTTTCAGGAAATTTAATTACCTTCTGGGAACTTGGCCTGCTGGACTCATTCCATGGAAAAAATAAACAATGTAACCAAGTTCATTTTCTGGGGTCTTTCTCAGAGTCCAGCATTTGAAGAAGTCTGCTTTGTGGTGTTTTCTTTCCTCTGCACAATCATTCTTGTGGGAAGTCTCTTCACCATGCTGACAGTTTGCCTGGGCAACCTGTTCACGTCTCCTATATAGTTCTTTCTCAACTTCTTGCCTTTTGTGGATGTTTGTTACTCTTGTGTCACAGCTCCCAAGATGATGGCTGACCTGTTAGCAAAGAACTATCTCCTATGTGGAGTACATGCTGCAACTCTTTGGATATGTTTCTTTGGTTGCACTGAGATCTTTATCCTCCCTGTAATGACCTATGATTGTGATGCAGCCATCTATATGGCCATCATGGACTGAGAGGGGTGCAGCAATATGGACAGATGGGCTCTAAAAAAAAAAGCTTAACTTTTTTTTTTAACTTTTAATTTTTTATTTTAAAGATGTGGTGTATGATTCAGGGCTAGGTATACAAATGCTCATTATGCAGGCACCCTTGTTGATGAGGTGTGCCCCACCTCCCTGGCAGTTTTCCACGACTGCCAATCCCGCCTC
>NW_007258296.1:287651-293033 GCF_000164805.1 Carlito syrichta
CATTCCTTCACCGCCCTCCACCCCCGTCCCCCCAGTTTCCTGCTGCCACCAATCCTTTTCTTATAGTATCATGATAATTGTTCAAGGTCAGCTTATGAGTGAGAACACGTGATACTCAGTTCTTTGTTTCTGTGATAGATCAAGAGCTTAACTTTTAATGTGAAAAAATAGTTAAGAAATAGTTAGAACTATCTTAATCAACTTCTTTTTCTTATATTTTTCTTTTTATGAATATACAGTAAGAAGAATCTGTACTAAATATGTCTCATAGATTCCTTGCAATAAGCATAAGATAAAAATTCTAAGTAATAAAACATCATGTCATCCAATTCCAGTTCTACATAGAAGGAGGAGATTTACCCAGAAGTAAAAATGCTGAACAGACTGAAAAATCAACAACTCTTCTTGGATCTGTAAGAAAGGTAAGGACTCAAGGCAAACCACACAGTAGGACAGCTGGAGCAGAGACCCACAAGCAGAAACCATTGCTGGGGGGGAAATAACTCTGAGTTACAACCAACAAATTGCTGGAGGTTAAGTGTAGACAACTCTAAGAGTAAAAAACAAAAACAAACAAACAAAAACCCGAATTATAACCAACAAATTGCTGGAGGTTTAGTGTAGACAACTCTGGGGGGGAAAAAAGCATAAGATAAAAATTCTAAGCAATAAAACATCATTTCCAGAAGGAACCCCATCATGGGCCTTATGTGAGTTACACTTCCAGAAGCTCAACCAGGTTCTCACCACAGCCTAGTCTGCTAGGCTTTTGTCAGAGGATAACTAACCTGGGAAAAGGGAAATGTACAACTCCACCCAACTATCCCTGTCCTGTCCCACCTAAGGAGGGGTGGTGGAGAACTGTGAAGCACTTGCAAAGTTCACAGTTGATGATGTCATTTTAGTTAGGGTACACTGCAGAAGAATTAATGTGGTCTTTTGGGGTGTTGAAGAATTATATTTTTTCATATTGTCATAATTATTTTTCAGGTTTCTTCTTATTTGGGTAGATGATTTCTTCTTATTTGATGTTGGCAGAGGGCTGACATAGACACTGTAGGTTTCCCTTTATTAAATACAGCCATGGTGTGGTGAGTTTCTCAGTTTCTAGCTATGGGGCAATCCTGTGCTGGGTATCTACATAGGCTCAAGGCATCCTGAGTAGCCAGGGTGACTTGGATAGTGGTGTTTACTGGGGTCTAGAATCAGACTTTCCCCAGAATTGAGGTATTATATCAAATGTGATCGGTTGATTTCCAGCCAGGAGGTGACACTTGCAGGAGACAGCCAACTGCACTGGTAGCTGTGGGCTTTCTGCTCAGTATATTCTGCTCCAAGGAAGTGCTCAGTCAACCTGCATAGTGGGTGGGGCTGTGGGGATTGCCCAAGTTCTGTTTTGAGCCTTCAAGGGCTGTAAGGGGTTGCAAGGGAAAGGAATCCAAGCTTCCCACCTGTGTGCACTCTTGACTACCCCAGTGCAAACTGGGAAGGAGTCCCTGGCCACTGGGATAATACTTCTCCACTGCATCCAGAGGCTATTTACATTCTGAGGTGATACAGATGAGAGTCTGACTAGGTGCATTCCAAGTTGACTGATTTTTCTCAACTTTGCACTATGTGATTATTATTGTTTCTTTGATGAGACTTGGGAGCATGCTTCTGGTCTCGTTCCTCTCTGGATGCTAAGGAAACTCTCTCCATCTTGGTTTACTTTATAATAGAAACACACTTTTGCTGCCTCTCTTCAGCCATCTTAATCTTTTTCCCAGGATTCTGGAGAAGAGAAAAAAAGGTCCAAGTTTAGTTCTCATGGTTCAGAGACACAGGCTTACCAAAAGGCTGAAATATAATCATGGGAATACATGTAACACATATAATCATGGGAATTCCTCCCACAATTTACCATCACTTTACTAAATGCCTATTTGCAGCTGTTCTTTTTACTCAGCACACCATGTACAGTTATCAAGAAAAAAATTACAAGGCATACTACAAAGCAAAAAAAAAAGCCACACAATTTAAAAACACAGAAAAACATCAGAACCAGACATGGCAAGGATGTAAAGAATTATCAGACCAGAAATTTAAAACAACAATTATTAATATGCTAAGGACTCTATCGGATAAAGTAAACAACATGAAAGAATGAATAGGGAACATAAGCAGAGAGATGGAAATTCTAAGAAAGAACCAAAAAGAAATAGTAGAGATTAAAAAAATACTGTGACAGAAATCATGTTTTTTATAAGCTTATTACTAGATTGGACAAGGCTAAGGAAAGAATCTCTGAGCTTGAGGATATATCAAAAATCTTCAAAACTAAAAAGCAAAGAGAACAAAGAATGAAAAAATGGAACACCGTATCCAAGGACTGAGGGACAACCACAAAATGTGTGACATTCACATAATAAGAATACAAGAAGGGAGCCAGGTGTAGTGGTTCACACCTGTAATCCCAGCACTTTGGAAGGTCAAAGCAGGAAGATTCCTAGAACCCAGGAGTTCTAGACCAGTCTAAGCAACATAGTAAGACCACATCTGTGTTGTACCTGAATCCTGAATCCGAGAGACCACCAAAGAGCCAGCTCCAATGCAAATCACACGAGGGTCTTTATTCAAGCTCGAGTCTGGGCTCACGTCCATAACCGGCGCAGAGGTAGCCCCAACCCAGCGCAGCAAGCAGCTTATATACACAGTTACAAGGGAGGGGAAAGAACTTTAAACTTGTTTGCACATGATTGGGTAATTTATCCTACTGGGTACAGGGGCGTTTGGAATTGGTTGGTTTGTATGGTCGCGGGTCACAGCTGACCGCGGCTGACCATCAACGGTCAGGCGGGATGGGTGGAACCGGTTGGGACATCTGGAATGTGAGATTACTAGGGGAGTGGAGCAGGAAATGGGGCCAGAGGGTCTGCACCATGACTCCGCGGTTTTCTTTTGGTATGTGAACTTGTTTACCAAAAGTATACTACTGGACTTGGACGGGAAAGCAAGCATACATCTGCGTTTTAAAAACAAGTTTCAATATACATTCAAAATAAGCTTCAATCTACACTTAAAACAAGTTTTATCACACAAATAAGAACTAGATGGCCCTTGAGCTCCTCATCTGTACAAAAAAAAAATCAAAAATTTAGCCAAGAATGGTGGCACACTTGAGTCCCAGCTACTGAGAAGGCTGAGGTGGAAGGATTACCTGAGCCTAGGTGTTCAAGGCTGCAGTGAGCTGTGATCATGCCACTGCACTCCAGCCTGGGTGACAGAGTGAGACCCCCAAAACAAAAAAGAGAGAGACTACAAGAAGAAAACAAATTTGTTAAGCAATGAAAAGGGAAGGAGGGAGGAATATTTGAAAGAATAATGACTCAGAATTTCCCCCAAATTAATGTCAGACATCAAACCACACATCCAGTAACTAGAGAGCCCAGAAATAAACTCACACATCTGCTGTCAACTGATTATCAACAAGAATTCCAAGAATGCACAACGGGGAAAGAATGGTCTCTTTAGTAAAGGATGTTGGAAAAAAATAACCCACTCTCAGCCACCTGAAAGCTGCGGCCTACCTCACACAAGGAAGAGCCACTCAAAGTCCTTCTAGACCCACCTAATGCAGCAGTTTGATTCCTCATGCAACTTCCAGTGATTCACAGGTTGTCCCATTTCACCAATCACATGACTTGCAGCACTCAAGGGGCAAGGAAAGCCAAGCAGTGAAACAAATGAAGGAGACACCCCCAAAAGTATCATAAAAGGATGGGAGTCCAAGAAAAACATTTTCATGTTATGTTCTAAAGTAGGAACTGTGAGAAAGAAAAGAAATAGCACCCATTGCAAAGATCATACTCAATCAAGAAATTATTTCCTCAGAGTTCCTAAGTGAGTTGAATACAAAGAAGAAAAATCTCAGTGTAAAGAGGTCACGCTTAATCACAGAAAAATTTGGACAAGGGCAAATGAGAACAAGAACTTGGGCAGGCATTCACGGTCAAAATTTCCTTTATAAGTCAAATTATTAACTGCCAAACACTTACTGTGCAACTTCGGAGCATTCTGGTATTCTGAAAGGCCACAGAATATAAGAATATAAGACTTGTTCACTATGCAAAAGATACCGTGTAGTGAAAGATTAAAACAGACTTTCACACTGAAACAAGTACACATAAGAAAGTATAATTAAAGTGTTCAATAGGACAATATTGATAGTGTGATATCAAATAAAATTCTGCCATTGAGGGATATGGTTAATCGTGTTATTTTTTTCAGTTATTTATTATTCATTTTATATTAACACGTGTTAGGAATAATTTATGATATGACTCAATTTGTCTATTTTTAAAAGTCACATTAGAATAAGATACTAGTGTACTACTCAAATCACCTTTCATATGTGATCTAAAAAATTCGTCTTTACTTATTAAGTCAATTATGGCATAAAATTAAACTTTCCATCGCTGAAATGTATGTGCCATAACGACTTGATGTGATCGGTTAAGTTCAATAACTGTTTCAAGCTAGAAATTTATAAAGTAGTCAGATAACAATTGCTTAATAAGTAAACATTAAGTTGAATATATCTAACATAAAAACATTGATAAGATTCATGAGTACCGACATGTGAATAAAATTTGAAACAGTATATCAAAAGTTGGCAGCCAAAATGCTTAGGCACTGCTTAAATCTGATTCTTAAACCTACAATTTTATTAAACTGGTTCTTACTGGCGACAGCAATGGCCTCTTTAGACTTTTTAAAATACATAATCACCCAGTTGTTGACAACTCTATCTTACTGAAATTCTCCTCTTCTGCTTCCTCTAATTACTGTCTCCTGGTTCCTCTCCTATTTCACAAGTACTTTGCAGTTTTATCACAGGCCAATGTCTGTTATATTCCACAAACTCTTACAGAGCCATTTCTTTTGTATACATGGTTTCAATTCCCCCCTATATGCTGACAACTCCTAAAGATCAACTACTTTCTTAAGCCCTCCGCATCTCCAACTACCCGGCAGAGGTCCTACATACGTACCTTGCTATTCAATCTGCTCCTCTTTTCACCTGTATCGTCCACAGGTTCTTCTTTCTGTTTAGAAAAAGTGAAAGCCGACCTTTACTTCTCTCATTTTGACCCCTAAAAATAAAAGTCCCTCTCCTCTGAATTCAAGAAAGGGAAGCCGGGCTGGGTGGCTCAGCCTGTCATCCCGCGCCTTTGGGAGGCTGAGGTGAGTGGATTGCCTGAGCCCGCGGGTTCGAGACCTGCCTGGGCAGCGAGACCTCATCTCTACAATAAATCAAAAAAATCAGCCAGGCGTGGTAGCGCGCGCCTGTCATTCCGGCTACTGGGAAGGCTGAGGCGGAAGGATCGCCGGAGCCCCAGC
>NW_007258296.1:293053-317076 GCF_000164805.1 Carlito syrichta
TCGTCGAGGCTGCGGTGGCTGGGAGCGGCCACTGCACTCCAGTCTGGGCGACAGAGTGAGACTCCAACTCAAAAAAAAGAAAAAAGAAAGGGAAAGCTGGAGTGTATTTTGGCCAAAGGAAGAAGTAAACAACAGAATCAGGTTTAAACCTATTTCAATCAATCAAGAACAGTTTCACTTCAGAACCACACATCCCAAAGTAGAGCATTCAGTGACAGTCTCTCAAAGTCACCAATAAACAACAGGCTCGCTCTAATAACAATGCTTCCATGGCTAGCAGTCAATCAACCCGTAAAATTCTTTCCAGTGGAAGTTCACAACTCATGATCTCTGTGCTTCCTAAAGGCAGTTTGCTTGCTCAGGGAGATTGCATCCAAGCACAGCTTTAACCAGCAATAAATTCAGCTTTTTGTTTTAGACATTAAACGATGGATTTTTCCTATGATACCCCCTGATTCATTCTCTAAATGCTATTAATTCTACTTTCAAACGTTTTCTCCCCTTTGTTGCAACTCCTAATTGTTGCTCAGTCTGTACACCATCCAGTATTTATCTTCCTTAAATGCAGTTTGTTAATGTGGTTCTTCTTTAAGTCATCAGGAATGATTTGAAGTCATTCAATAGTCTCTTATTGTATACACAAGATCCTCACCTCCTTTCTAACCTCATCGCGTATTTTTACTTTTTAATACCATTTACAGTTACAGTTCTCTCTCCCTCTAAAACACCATGCTTCATAGAGGTGAGCTATTTTTATCCTTTGATTCCCATTCACTTTTTCTCTTCTACGAAATTTTTTCCAACCCTCTAGACAAACAAGACCCTCTTGGCCTTCATCTATGGCCTTCATCTCCATTTACTCACATTGCTTTTTTTTGCGTTTTTGCTGGTGTTTTGACCAATAGCTCCCCAGTCTCTGGCAACCACCATTTACTCTTTGCTTCTATGCCTTTGACATTTCCTCCACGTCTCTGTCTCTGTGAAAGCACCCATCACACCGGCTTGAGATAATTTGTTTACAAATCTGTCTCCCCTACCTTCTCCACTGCTCCAGAATCCAGTCCATAGTAGAGCCTCAGTAAACAAATGACTAAATGACTAAGTCCGGACTGGAAAATTAATTTTTACAAGTGTATCCTCTTGATTTTCTCTCTGTCACAAGAAAATCTTTGCAACTATAGAAATAGTCAAAGAAGATTACTTGAGAAAGCTTAAGTTAAATCCATAAAGTCTTTTCTGAATTATAGAATTTATCATTTTAATTTAAAATGTGGAGAATAAATAAATGTGAACAATCAGCATTGGATCAGAAAGGAGTTCACTACCACAGGGTTTTCTCCCTTGACGCAATGTGACTCTGGGTCGTTTCATTCGAAAAGTAGCATCTGGCTGTCTGTAATTTCCAAATACGATGTTTGAAATAAATGTGGTATAATGAACACTGAAGACTCAGAAAAGGAGAGAGGGAGGGAGAAGGTGAAAAATCATCCATCAGGTAACAGTGTGAACAGGTGGGGGTATGGACACACGTAAGACCAGACTTGTTCACCACTAGGCAGTGCATCCATGTAACTAAAAACCATATATACCCATAACTATTGAAATAAAGATAACAATAATTTTTCAACTGCATAAAATAAAATTTGGAGACCGGGATGATAAAAATCTTCTGTTTTAAAAAAATATTATCTCATTGATAATATAACGTGCATTTTTACTTAATTAAAAATGTTTGCCTCATTCGAAAGTCTGGATCACCTAAAACGTAAGTACAGAAGCCATTTGAATTACGAGAATGCAACATTTAAAATTATTTTACTACTAGTTACGGTGGCTCACGTCTGTAATCCCAGCACTTTGAGGCAGAGGCAAGAGGATTGCCTGAGCCCAGGGATTCTAGAGCAGCCTGTGCAAATTGGCTAGACCTCATCTTTACAACAAATCAAAAAATTAGCCAGGCATGCTGGTGCACACCTGTAGTTGCAGCTACTTGGAAGACTGAAGCGGAAGGATCACCTGAGCCCAGCAGGTCAAGGTCACAATAGCTGTGAGCATGCCACTGCACTCCAGCCTAGGCAACTGAGTGAGACTCTGACTCAAAACAAATACATAAATAAAGTTATTTCACATCAGTCCTGAATTTGAGAATGTTTTTAATATACTCTGGTCAGGCTCAGTGGCTCATGCTTGTAACCCCAGCACTTTGGGAGGCCAAGGCAAGAGGATTTCTTGAGCCCAGGAGTTTGATATCAGCCTGGACAACACAGCAAGACTTCAAACTCTATGAAAAATCAAAAAATTAGCCAAGCGTGATGGCACACTTGTAGTCCCAGCTACTCAGGAGGCTGACATGGAAGGATCACCTGAGCCCAGGAGGTCAAGACTGTGATGAAAGTGTGATCGTGCAGCACTGTACTGCAGCCTGGGCAACAGAGTGAGACCCTGACTCAAATATATAGATTTGCTAAGAGCAAATTAGTTGTTAAGTGTCGACTTAAATTTCCAAATGAATGCTTTTAAGTTTGCCTCCTTTTTTTTTTTTGAAGCTGTAGGGCATAATTAGGTACATAGGTGATCATCATACAGGTAAAGTTTAGGACTCTTATACATGTTATGTGACCCCCTCCCTTCCCTGGCAGTATCTCCCTACTGCCAGTCCCTTTCTTATAGTATCATGATAAATGTTCATGGTCTGCTTATGTGTGAGTACATGTAGTACTCAGATCTTTGTTTCTCTGATAAATCACTGAGTACTATAAATTCTAATTCCATTCAAGTTGCTGCAAAGTTCATAATTTTGTTTTTCTTCTGGCTGCGAAATATCCCATTGTGTATATGTACCACATTTTCTCTATCCAATCCACTTTTGATGGGCAGTACAGTTGGTTCCATGTTTTTGCTAATGGGAATAAAGCTGCAATAAACAAGAATGTGCAAATATATTTATATATATATATATATATTTTTTTTTTTTTTTTGAGTCGGAGTCTTATTCCGTTGCCCAGACTAGAGTGCAGTGGCCACTCCCGGCCACCGCAGCCTCGACCTGCTGGACTCCGACCATCCTTCCGCCTTAGTCTTCCAAGTAGCTGGACTTACAGGCGCCCGCCACCATGCCCGTCTAGTTTTTGATGTATTGTAGAGACAAGGTCTCGCCAAGTGGCCCGGGCGGGTCTCGAACCCGCGGGCTCAGGCAATCCACTCACCCCGGCCTCCCAAAGCGCAGGATTACAGGCTGAGCCACCGAGCCCGGATGCAAATATATTTTTTGCAGAGTGATTTGAGTTCCTCTGGGTATATTCTCAGAAAGGGGATTGCTGGGTCATATGGAAGGTCAATTTTTAGGTCTTTTAAAAATCGCCACACTGTTTCCCACAGAGGTTGTGCTGGTTCACATTCCCAACAGCAGTGCAGAAGTGCTCCCTTTTACCTGCATCCTCTCCAGCAGCTGTTGTTTTGGGAGTTATTGATGGTAGTCATCCTGACTGGAATTTGGTATTAGTATCTCAATGTGGTTGTTTTCTTTTGTTTGAGTTGTAGTCTCACTCTGTCGCAGGCTGGAGTGCAATGGCACGCTCATGGCCACCGCAGCCTCAACCTGCTGGGCTCTGGCAAGCCTTCCAAGTAGCTGGAACTACAGGCATACACCACCACACTCGGCTAATTTTTTAATTTATTGTAGAGATGAGGTCTCACCAAGTTACCCAGGCTGCTCTCGAATCCCTGGACTTAGGCAATCCTCTCGCTTCAGCCTCCCAAAGCGCGATGTGGTTTTAATTTGCATTTCTTTGATGACTGGTGAGGCTGAGCATGTTTTCATGTATCTGTTAGCTGCTCATGTGTCTTTTTAATAAGTAAGATTTTGACAAGCCTTTGTTTCCCCAAAACAGTCTTAGAACTTCAATGTGGTCACCTGATATTTTTTTCCAGTTCTAAAGCAAGTTCCATCTGTTGAAGATTTAGAAAGAGCACGCTGAAGAAATAATTTAGTGCTGGCTCTTCATAAAGATGAGTGATAAGCCTGTCCTTATGGACCAGCCAACCTGGGGACGCTGAGCTCAGTTGTTGAAACAAAACAAGATCTCGGCCGGGCTCGGTGGCTCAGCCTGTAATCCCCTGCTTTGGGAGTTCCGGGCTGCAGTGAGCCATGACTGTACTACTGCACTCCAACCTGGGTGAGACCTTACATCAGAAAAAGTGGCCACAACGATATTTCCAGTCCTGCATGCTCTCGCAGAACCTTGCCACACTCCACACATCTGGGCAGAACTTTGTTATTGCCTCAATAAGTGCAATGCAGCAAACGTGATGCAGCATGACTTTTGAGGCCTAAATGGTATTTTGTGAGGGAGCCCAAACCAGCCACACAGAGAGACCACATGCAGAGGACCACATGGAGAGGAGCTTAGGTCCCAAACCAACAGCCCGCATTACATATGAAAGCTGGAATATCAAGCAAGATTATATTATGTGTCTATACTGCTGCCAAACAAACTATCATAGAACTTGACAGCTTAAAACTATAAACTTTATTTCATACAGCGTCTATGTATCAGGAATCTGGAAGTGGCTTGGCTGAAAGGTTTTAGTTCAGGATTTCTCGTGAAGTTGAAGTCAAGATGTTAATTGGGGTTCAATCATCTAAAGTCTTGACTGTGGCTAAAGATCCTTCTTCAACATGGCTCGCTCACATGCCTAGAAGGTCATTACTGAATGCTGGCAGGGGCTTCAGGTCCTTACATGGATATCTCTCCACAGGGCTACTTGAGTATCCTCACAACGTGGCAGTTGGCTTCCTTTGAGCAAAAGATTCAAGAGGGAGCAAGACAGAGAAGTTGCAATACCTTTTATGACCTATCCTCAGAAGGCATACTTTATCATTTTTACAATATCTTATTAATTAAACAGGCCAGTCTATTCAATGTGGGAGGAAACCATATAACATCATGCATACCAACACTCAAGAATCGTTCAGGCCATCTTGGAAACTGGCTGTGACTGAAGATTAATATCCAAGAAATAAGAATTATTGAAAAAGAGAAGAGAGAAGGTAAATCATCAGAGAAATAATACAAGAAAGAAAATAATACAAAACAATTATCAAAGTTGGAAACAATGAATTGACAGATTGAAATTACCTACCAACCACCCAACACGGTAGATGAAAATAAAACTACATCAAGGGAAAATGTCATGAAATTTCAGGACACTAGAAACAAAAACTGTCCTCCAGGAGAGGGGGAAAATCATCTACAAAATATCAGGAAACACAACAGCTTCGTACTGATTAACAGCAACACTGAAAACTCAAAGCCAGTGCCCTCAAATTCTCAACAAAAATTATTTCCAACCTAGAATTCCATACCTAGTCACACTGTCATTAAGTATAACATATAATACAAAATGTCTAATTCAAACTCAAAAAAAAGGATTTTCCTTGCACTCTTTCTCAGAATACTACTGGAAAAGGTGCCCCACTAAAATGAAGGATTAAATGAAGATTAAATGTGCCCCACTAAAATGAAGGAAAAAGCATTCCAGAGATACACAAAATAATAGATAACAAAACAGAAGCAAAAGGATTCCCAAGGATAATGACAAAGGAAGATCTCAGGTGAAACTATATACCAGGCATAAAGGAGATTTGAGACAAGGAAAAAATAAGTGAGTTAAAGCTTCATTTTCCACTGTGCAAAATCAATAGATAAAGTCTAAAAACTTAAAAAACATGCTGAGTGATCTATCACAGAAGCAAAGAACTGAATACCACATGTCCTCACTCATAAGTGGATTCTGAACATTTATCCCAATACTACAAGAGAGAGATCAGCAGTAGCAGGACACTGCATGGGGAGGGGACATCACATCACTAAGTACCGGATTCTAAGCCAGGGGAGGTGAGGGCTAGTGGGAGGCCCAGACTTCACCTGCACATAGACCCCTTATGTACCTAATCCTGACTTGCAAACCACATCTTTAAAATAAAATAAAAGGGAAAAAAAAATCAAGAAGCAGGGATACAAACACGTTATTTAGAGACATAAAGATAAATAGCAAAATAATAATTATCTGAAAGAAAAGTGTAAGTAGCCTCTAGAAATGGGGAACAATGGAGAGGGAATGAACTGTTAGTTATAACAAATGTTGTTGGAACCAATCATGTTGCCCATCGAAGCTGGACTGGATAAAAAAATGTGGTCCATATACACAATGGAATATTATGCAGCCATCAAGAAGGACAAATATATGGACTTTGCAGCAACTTGGATGGATTTGGAGTCGTTCATACTCAGTGATCTCTCACAGAAACAAAGAACAGAGTGCCATAAGTTCTCACTCATAAGGTGACCTTGAACAATGATAATGCTATAAGAAAGTGATTGGCAATAGTGGGAAACTATGGGGGGTGGGATTGGCAGTTGAGGGAAACTTCTAGGGGAGGAAGAGGCATACCTCATCAACAAGGGTACCAGCATAATCAACGTTTGTGTACCTAACCCTGAATTGTCCCCACATCTTTATAATAAAAAAGAAAATAAATAAAACATAAAAATAAAACAAATGCTGTAAAACCATTTGACTCTTCACACTATGAATATGTAGTCACGCACCATATAACAACAGGCCACATATACAGCAGTGGTTCCATAAGATGACAATGGAGCATATATGGAAACCTGATCTATGGCACCTGATCTATGGCATTGCATATCAAATAAGGAATACGATTAATATTCAGTAATGATTCTGGGACATTTGGTTTTCTATATGATAGTGTGTATATATATATCTATATATACCATCTAGGTTTGTGTAAGTATATTCTATGATGTTCAACAATGGCAAAATCTCCAAATGATGCATTTCTCAGAACTTATCCTCATTACTAAGCAACTCATAACTGTATATAACTCTGATAGTTTTTATGAGAAAGGGAGATACTGAGAAGGGATGGCCCTTTCTACGTGTCTAGGCACTGTTGGAATTTAAGAATAAATAGAAGCTGGGCTCGGTGGCTCAGCCTGTAATCCCAGCGCTTTGGGAAGCTGAGGTGAGTGGATTGCCTGAGGTCACGGGTTCGAGACCCGCCTGGGCAGGCGGGACCTCATCTCTACAATAAATCAAAAAATTAGCCAGGCGTGGTAGGGCGCACCTGTAGTTCCAGCTACTGGAAGGCTGAGGCAGAAGGATCGCCGGAGCCCAGCAGGTCGAGGCTGCGGTGGCTGGGAGCGGCCACTGCACTCCAGTCTGGGTGCCTGAGTGAGACTCCAACTCAAAAAAAAAATAATAATAATAAATAGAAAGATACTGTAGCATAGAGTGTGCCAAAAATTTTAAACTTTTAGCACTTCCTTTTTCAGAAATGCTCATGGAATGAAGACTTGATAAATTGGTAGAGAAAGAAAAAAGTTCAAAATTCAAACTTTAAAAGGTCTATTATTCACTAGATAAGCATTTCAAGCTTTTTATACAGAAGGGGAAAAAATCAATTCACATTTGTAACAATAGCTATAAAATCAGCTATTATCTTAGTCAATAAAAATCAAGGAATTTGGCTATTATTAAAGACTTTTAAAATTTCCTCATGAATAATTTTGCATATTTAAGGGTATAATTTAAGTAGTTTTTACCGCACAATCTTGTTTTTCTTTGATGTGAAATTATTTAAAAACAACTCATTTTTCTGCTGCTACAGTAGTTACAGAGAAGAGCACTCAAGGCCAGAAGACCATTTATCAAAGCCAGTAATTAATGCCTTGCTGTCTAATTTGTTTGAACTATATTAAGTGTTTCACAGATTATAATATTCCATTATTACTTTATGTGTTCATTAGTTACCTAGGTCTCTAATCAGTGGAATGTCAGCCAGGTTTTTATTTTGCCATCAAAACGAGTTTGCCTATTTAGGACTTAATTCTGTTACTTTGTGAACAAAGCCAACAAATTGGTATAGTTCATACTTTTTCTCCCAAATTTCTGGAAAAAAAGAAGTGCTTGCTTTGAATAAAATTGTTAGCAAATCAAATATTTGACTGGGCACTGTGGCTCATGCCTTTAATCCCAGCACTTTGGGAGGCCAAAGCTGGAAAGCAGCGGGAGGATCATTGGAGGCCAAGAGTTCAAGACTAGCCTGAGAAAAATAGCAAGATCCTGTCTCTATTCAATAAAAATTAAAATAAACTATTTATATATGTGTGCGCGCGTGCACGCGTGCGTGCGTGTGTGTGTGTGTGTGTGTGTGTGTGTGTGTACATATATATTTCAACAGTCTAGTGGTGAAATGAGTCTTCTGCTACAGGTCCAGGCATCACATTCTCAAATCAACATACTGAGTCGGAGATAAAGGAAAGATGGATGACTCATAAAGAAAAATTTTTGCCAACAACCCCAAGCTTTCAACAAGTCACATGACAACATACAGCTGCAAGAGGAGTTTGTCAAAGGTCAGTGGAATTGCCACAACTACCAAACAGACAAACTAAGATTTATCTTCTAAGGCTGTGATGAATTTCCTGTGGTCGCTGTAACAAATTGCCACAAACTTAGTGAGTTAAAACAACACAGATTCATCGTCTTCCAGTTCTGGAAGTCAGAAGTCCAAAATGGCTCTCTTAGGACAAAAATCAAGGTGTTGGAAGGACTGAGTTCCTTCCAGAGGCTCTAGGGGAGAACTTCCTGGTGTGTTCCAACTTCTAAAGGCCGCCTGCATTTCTTGGCTCATGGCCCCTTTCTCACGTCACTCCAACCTCTGCTTCCATCTTTCCTTCTCTGACTCTCTTGCCTTCCTTTGTAACTACATCGGGTATGCCCAAATACGCCACAATAATCTCCCTGTTTCAAGATCCTTAACTGAATCATGTCTGCCCTTTGAAGTAACATATTCACAAGTTCCTAGGACTAGGAAGTGGCCTACCTCCAGCTGGTCACATTGCCACCCTCCCCCCAAAAATAGGCTCTGTTATCAAGACAAAAAGCTCCTGGGTAAGGAGCTATCAGTGTCTGCCATTTTCCACCCATGCTACACCCACCCTTCATCATGTTCACCCCTCCCCTTTACAATGTGTTTGAAAGAAAAGGAAAATAAGTACTTTGCTTGCATTTCATGATGAATAAATATTTTCTTCCAAATGCTGTCACAGGATATAATTTTACTGCAGCAGAGCTACAAGTCAAAAGTCATACTTTCAAATGTGCATGTTATTTTCTATGTGCGATCATAAAAGTATTAGAAGCTAACGTTATAGCAGAATACAGAGCTAAGTTTTTCTTTAGATGGCTATAATTGCATTGGATTGCATATGGGTGTCCACAATTCATTCCAGAGGTAGGCATAATTTTCCCTACTCCTTTTTTACCCTTTTTGAAAAAAAGCAAAACAGCAGATTCGGAAGAGTATTAGTGGCTTGCCAGTTTAAACCAGTAGCTTAAAGGTCAAACTATTGACTTTGAAGAAAGTCTGCTATTTTAAGAAAGCTGGGCATTATCTTTTATAGCAAAAATAATCAGTACAGGTGAAACTTAATCTCCCTGGTATATAAAGCAAACTCCAAAGGCAGATTTCGAAGGTTGTTGCTAATATGAAATCACTTTAGCAGACATAAAATAGCATCCCTGGAATTTGTTTACCATCATGAGATACTACCCACAAAGATGTATTGATTACACTTCAAAATTGAAGATGTGAAAAAGGTAGTAGTTTACCACCAACTCTAAATGTAGCTGTGACCATAGAGATTCAGAATCAGAGTGTTTGTAGGAAATAAATGAATAAAATATATTGACACATCAGTGTTTTTAAAAGCAGGTGGGAAAGCTTTATTCATATCATGGAACTTTTCCAACTCCCTCCTCAGTGTACAGGATTAGAATTTACCAGGACACGCTTACCTGGCTTCCATTTCCATGAGTACTCAGGTCGTAAGAACACAGTTCAAAGGCTCTTGTCTCCTTGTCTGTCTTCCCCCCAGGGCATATTGCAGAAACATTATTTTTGTTTTGTCATCATTTCACCCCTTCCGTTTCACCTTCACCCACGGTTCTTTCCTTAGAAACTGATAGCAAGTAGTTATCCAACTTTTTCAAGCAATTTAGTTTAATCTTCATAATACTGGCTTAAAATTTCCCTGGATCAGGAGAGCTGAAGTGTTCCTAGAAATTTTGAAATGAAGCTGCTCTTCAAAGCCCCTTCATTTTACCTACCAGCCATGAGTCCTCTTCTTATATTCCTCCCTCCTCCCTCCATCTGACTTTCCTTCTCACACACAGACAGACCTCCCCGGCAACTTAGCAAAATAATACTTGAGGTCATGACATTTTTTTTTTTGAGTTGGAGTCTCACTCTGTCGCCCAGACTGGAGTGCAGTGGCCGCTCCCGGCCACCGCAACCTCGACCTGCTGGGCTCTGGCGATCCTTCCGCCTCAGCCTTCCAAGTAGCCGGAATTACAGGCGCGTGCTACCACGCCCAGCTAACTTTTTGATTTATTGTAGAGATGAGGTCTCGCTGCCCAGGCGGGTCTCGAACCCGTGGGCTCAGGCAATCCCCTCACCTCAGCCTCCCAAAGGCGCGGGATTACAGGCTGAGCCACCGAGCCCGGCTAGGTCATTACATTTTTGATTTGACATCACAATCTGAACTCACTTTCTTCACAAGGCAAGAATTAAGTGAATATTAAGTATATACTTGCACCAAAGGAAAGAAATGCAGTAAGACCATGGAGGGTGCATCATTAAATATAAAATACTAGACTTTTTACATAAGGTGAATCTCCAAATGGTTTCAAATTGTCTTTGTGCCAGTGCACACAGTCTGTTCCTCAAACTAGCTTTATGCTTAACTTTTGTTTGAATATTTAAATAAAATTTATTTTTTAAGGTTTTACTGTTTTGAAAATAAAGGTACACCATTCTGGCCAGGCCCAGTGGCTCACACCTATAATCCCAGCACTTAGGGAGGCAGAGGCAAGATAATTGCCTGAGCTCAGGGGTTTGAGACCACCCTGAGCAACATGGTAAGACCTCATCTCCACAATAAACCAAAAAATTAGCCGGGCATGGTGGCACATGCCTGGGGTTCCAGTTACTTGGAAGGCTGAGGTGGAAGGATCCCCTGAACCCAGGAGGTCAAGGCTGCGGTGGCCATGAGCATACCACTGTACACTAGCCTGGGTGACAGAGTGAAACTCCAACTCAAAAAAAAAAAAAAAAAAGATGCACCATTCTGAATTTGAAAAGTTGGTTTTGAATATTTTCTTTAAATATGAAACCAGTGTATTTCCCTGAAAATAGTTGGGAAGCTCAGGAATGAAGAAATAATTTCAGGTGTTGAGTAAATCCAAGGTAAATTTGCACTTGATGGTTTGAATGTTGAACAACTGATCCTGATGTCATCCAACTTGTCATTTGGATGCTTGCTTGGTTTGCTATAGATTGTCTTGGGTAGGCATGTGTAAAAATATAAATTGAATGACTCCTTATCTTTATAACAAAATAAATTACAAATTAAATACAAACATAAAATAACATAGAAGCATTAAAAGAAAATATGAAGAGAATTTAAAAATAATCTTGGGGTGGAGAAAGACTTTTGAAGTACGCCACAAAATCCAGAAGCCATAAAAAGATTATTGGTAAACATGACTACAGAGCATAAAATATGTTCTGCCTGGAGAAAAGAAAAAAAAAAAAAGCACAAAGTCAAATGTCAAATAAAAAACTTTTTTTATTTGTAACATATATTACAAATTTAAGCTACATTCATTAGCATATTTTAAAAGTCTCTACAAAGTCAGGCTCGGTGGCTCAGCCTGTAATCCTGCACTTTGGGAGGCTAAGGTGATTGGATTGCCTGAGCCGGTGGGTTCGAGACCTGCCTGGGCAACTTGGCGAGACTTCATCTCTACAATAAAAATCAAAAATTAGCCAGGTGTGGCAGCGCAAGCCTGTAATTCCAGCTACTCGGAAGGGGGAGGCAGAAGGATCGCCAGAGCCCAGCAGGTGGAGGCTGCGGTGGCCGGGAGCGGCCACTGCACTCCAGTCTGGGCGACAGAGTGAGACTCCAACTCAAAAAAAATAAAAAATAAAAAATAAAAATCTCTACAAATCAACAAAGACCAATAGCCTTAAAGAAAAATGGAGAAAGAATATAAACAGGTAGTTTACCATAAAGAGGGGAAAGGCTTTCAAATATATTTTTAAAGTTTGATATGCATAATGAAAGAAATTTTATCAAAAGTACAATGATACAATTTTTTACCTACCATATTGGCAAGGATCCAAAAGTAGGGTAACACTGTGTTGTTTTTCTATATAAGAAAACAAATATTCTCTACTCTACCATGGATAGTAGAAATGTTCTATGGACTAAATGTCTGAGTCCCCTGCCCGCAAAATGTATCAAATACTCAGTGTGATAAGTATTCGGAGGTGGAGGCTTCGGGAGGTAATTAGTGGTAGGGTTGGTCACGAGGGTGGAGTACTCGTGATGGAATTAATGTTTCCACAGGGAAAAGAGGAAAAGCACAAGATAGTTCTTTCTGTGTCTCTCTCTCTCTCTCTCTCCTGTCTCTCTCTCCTCTCTCTCTCTTTCTCTCTCTCTCTCTCTCTCTCTCTCTCTCTCTCTCTCTCTCTCTCTCCTGTCTCTCTCCTCTCTCTCCACTAAGGAAAGGGCATGTGAGAACATAAGCAGAAAGAGAGAGAGCCCTCACCAAAAACCAAACCATGCTGGCATCCTGATCATGACCTCGCAATTTCCCAACCTTCAGAACTACAAAAGATAAATGTTTGTTGTTTAAGACACCCAGTTTATGGTATTATGTTATAGCTGCCTGAAATGATTAGAACAGAATACAAATTCCTACAACCTCTATACCAAACATTTTGACAACATTATAAAATCTTAAACTCACATACCCTGAGATCCAGCAATTCTAAAAGTTGATTCTCCATAATTACTTGCACACATGTGCAGTGATGCACTTATAGGGAAATTTACTGCAATACTTTTAGTAATTACAAATGAATGAAAACACCTAAATTGTCTATTAATAGAAAATAGGCTAAATAAATTATGATGCAAACATAAAATGGAGGAGTATGCAGCCATCAAATGGGTGTGACAAGAGACTTCTGGGAAGATGGTACAGTACAAAGCATCAAAAACCTATGTACCCATCTAGACAACAACTGAACTGACAGATTGTGTAACTATTTTGAAACTCTGAAGTCTATTGAAGGCTTACAACTTCTAGGGGAAGGTTTGGATGGTAAATTGCAGTTAATTTCAGTTCATTTTAGCTCTTAGCACAATAGCAGCTGCCATTCCTTACCTTCAACCTATGGCAGGAAGTTGTGCAGATATTCCTAGAGCAACTTGCACACAGTTTGGGAAAAGGAGGGTCAATAAAAACGACCCTGTCTGAACATCAGCAATCTGCATCCTGATAGATAACTGCTGCTTCTGATCACAGAGGTGCAGACAAGGAGGCAAGTGGCCTTTGTTCACCTATGCTCATTGTTGCCAATTATTCTCCCTCTGTCTGAAGTGACTTCCAGGAAATCTAAAATACCAGTAACACTTTTTTCTCCCTAAATTTTTTTCTTTTCCCCTTAAGGGGGCCAGACTGTGAAGACTAGGAAATCCATAAGCAACCACATATACAAGGGAAATTAGAAAGTCACTACATGCCTAAGGGAAGGCTCAGAAGAGACCTGAGAAGACTAAATTTATACCTCAGGTAGAGTCTCAGCACAGAAACAACCTACACAATCAAAAACAAACAAACAAAACTAGCAAACTCTGGGGAAAGGGAGAGATCTGATTTTCAATGTTACCACATTACTCAAATCAAGTATCCAGTTTTAAGCAAAGAAGATCATGAGGCATACAAGGAAATAAGAAAGCATAGCATACAAAGAAAGGCATTCAAAGAAGCAGAAAAGTAAAGAAAAATAAACTAACAGAAACTGCCTCTGAAAAAGTCTGATGATAATCTACTAGGCAAAAACTTTAAAACAACTATCTTAAAGATTCTTGAAGAACTAGAGAAAGATATGGAGAAAGTCAAGAAAATGATGCAGCCAGGTTTGGTGGCTCAGCCTGTAATCTCGCACCTTTGGGAGGCTGAGGTGAGTGAATTGCCTGAGCCCGTGGGTTCGAGATCCGCCTGGGCAGCGAGACCCCATCTCTACAATAAATTAAAAAATCAGCCGGGTGTGGTGGCACGCGCCTGTAATTCCAGCTACTCAGAAGGCTGAGGCGGAAGGATCGCCAGAGCCCAGCAGGCCGAGGCTGCGGTGGCTGGGAGCAGCCACTGCACTCCAGTCTGGGTGACAGAGTGAGACTCCAACTCAAAAAAAAAAAAAAGAAAATGATGCATGAGAAAATATCAATAAAGATTTTTTTTAACTAAAAATAAAATAAAATAAATTCTAGAGCTGAAAAGTACAATAACTGAAATGAAAATTTCGCCAAAGAGATTCAAGGCAGATTTGAGCAAGCAGAAGAAAGAATTAGCAAACCTGAAGACAGGACAATAAAAATTGGTGTGTCTGAGGAACAGAAAGAAAAAGAATTGGAGAAAAGTAAGCTGTTGTCTAACGGACATCTGAAATACCATAAAGCAGATGAGCCTACACATTGTGGGAGTTCCAGAGAAGAAAAAAAGGACAGAGAGAATATCTGAAGACATAATGGCCAAAAACTTTTCAAATTTGATGAAAGACACAAATATAAATATCCAGGAAGCTCAATGAACTTCAAGTAGAATAAACTTAGATTCACACAGAGATGTATTATAATCAAAAGACAAAGAGAATTTTGAAAGCAGCAAGAGATAAGTAAATTTTCATTTATAAAAGATCTTCAATCAGATCATCAGAAACTCTATAGACCAGAAGGCTGTGGGCAGACATATTCTAAGTGATAAAGGGGAAAAGAGTGACAACCAAGAATCTTACATCCAATAAAGCTATCCTTCAAAAAGGAGAGAGATTAAGATATTCTCAGATATACAAAAGCTGAGGGAGTTCATCACCACAAGAAATGCTAAAGGTATTCCACAAATTGAAATAAAAATACTCTAGACTGAGTATTGTGGCTCACACCTGTAATCCCCACACTTTGGGAGGCAGAGGCAAGAAGATTGACTGAGCCCAGGGGTTTGAGATCAGCCTGGGCAACTTGGTGAGATCTCGTTGTCAAAAAAATTAGCTAGGCATGATGATGTGCACCTGTACTTCCAACCACTTGTAGGGCTGGGGCAGAAGAATTGCCTGAGCCCAGCAGATCAAGGCTGCATGGGTGTGCCACTCCACTCCAACCTGAACAACATAGTGAAACTCCAACTCAAAAAAAAAAAGATATTAGACAGTAACTTAAAGCTATGCAAAAAAAAGATTTCAATAAAGGTAATTCATTGGTAATTATAAAAGTGAATGTTATTGTAAAAATGTAAAACGCATCTTTTGCTTTAAATGTGATTTCAGAAACACACGTCTTTTAAAAAATTATTAGTCTACAAGTTAATATTTTTGGAACTTTCATTTGTAACTCCACATTTTGTATTGTATATAACTTAAGAGACTAATGCATTTTTATAAGCATTAGTTTATGTTTTGCAAACACAATATATAAAAATGCAATTTTGAGATATCAACAACTGAAAAAGTGGATGGAATCATTAAAGATGCAGAGTTTTGCACTCAAAATTGAGTATTAAAATCCCCATGGTAACCACAAAGTAAACAGCTAAGGAATATACACAAAATAAATGAGAAAGAAATTTAAATATTTCACTACAAAAAAATCAACTAAACACAAAAGAAGACAGTGATAAAGGAAAAGCAGGGGGAAAAGCTATAAGAAACATAGAAAACAAAAAGCAAAATTATAGCAGTCAGTCCTTTCTTATCAGTAATTACTTTAAGTGCAAATGTATTAAACTCTCAATCAAAAGACAAAAATTGACAGAATGGATTTTAGAAGTTGCAACTTAACTATATGCTATCTATGAAAGACTCACTTTAAATCAAAAGATACAAATAGGTTTAAAATGAAAGAATGAAAAAGCATACATAAGCCATATAAACAGTACCAAAGGAGAGCAGGGGTGGATATACTAATATCAGACAAAACAGACTTTAAATCAAAAAAGATTACACAAGAAACATAGAAGAACATTATATATTAATACATTTTCAAATACAGCAAGAAGATATAACAGTTATAAACTTTTATAGACCTGATAACAGACAATTAAAATGTATAAAACAAAGCATGACAGATGTGAAAAGAAAAATAGACAGTTCTACAATAATAGTTGGAGGCTTCATACCCTATTCTAAATAATGGATAGGATAGCCAGACAAAAGATAAGTAAGGAAATAGAGTTCTTAAATAATACAATAAACCAAGTAGATAGCTGGTGCACATAGAACATTCTACACAACAACAGAATACACATACGGGAGATTTTCCAGAATCAACCATATGTTAGACCTCAAATTCAGTCTCAATCAATTTTAAAAGACAGATAACACACAAATCATCTTCTCTGAACACAGTGGGATAAAGGTTGACAGCAATCAAAGTAAAACTGAAAAATTCACAAATTTGTGGAAACTAAGCAACACACTCTTAAAAAACCAATAGACCAAAGAAGAAATCAGAAAATACTTACAAATAAATGAAAATAAAAAGAACATACCCAAACTTGTGAGGTACAGCAAAAGAAGTGCTAAAAGGGAAATTTATAACTATAAACACTTACATTAAAAAATAAGAAAGATCTCAAATTAACAATGTAACTTTAGAACTTAAGAAACCAGAAAAAGTAAAAAATAAACCCAAAGCTAGCGTAAGGAAAGTAATCATAAATAATAGAGCAGATATTATTAAAAAGTCAAGAAGTATTAGATGTTGGTGACGATGCAAAGAAAAGGGAACACTTATACACTGTGGTTGGGAATGTAAATTAGTTCAGTCCCTGTGGAAAGAAGTTTAGACATTCCTCACAGAACTAAAAATAGAACCCAGTCATCTCATTCCTGGGTATCAACCCAAACGAAAAGAAATTGTTCTACCAAAAAGACGCCTGCCCTCATATGTTTACTGTGGCACCATTCACGGTAGCAGAGACATGGAATCAACCCAAGTGCAGTAGATTGGATAAAGAAAATGCAGTTTGTATACATCATGGAATACTACGCAGTCATAGAAAAATGAAAGCATGCCTTTGCAGCAACATAGATGCAGCTGGAAGCCATTATCCTAAGTGAATTAACACAGAAACAGGAAATCAAAGACCACATGTTCTCACTTATAAGTGGAAGCCAAACAATAGGTACATACAGACATGAAGAGGGAAGCCATAGACACTGGGAACCCCAAAAGCAGGGAGGGAAGAAGGGGTAGGGGGTGACAAGGGTTGAAAAACTACCTATTAGGTCCTAAATTCACTATTCTGTGAAGGGTTTAATAGAAGCTCAACCCCAGCATTGCACAATATATCCATGTAACACATCTGTACGTGTACCCTCTGAATCTAAAATTAAATAAATAAACAAAATAGAGAAAAGTGAAAAAAGAGTAGAGCATAGGTTTAAAAATATAGAAAAGGACAAATATTGGAGAAAATCAACAAACCCAAAAGTTGGTTCTTTGTAAAGATCAATAAGGACTTCCAGCAAGATGGTGACGGGACAGCCTGGTCTATGAGACCCTCTGCAAAGGAGAACACAGAGGGTCTCTGGCTCTCTCCCTGGGGGCTACAGATCCCACCGTCGGCAGCCTGCTCTTCACACGGAGCTCGGCCATTGCCATCCCTGGGGCATCGCGGCAGTCTGGACAGCCACTGCAGCCACAGACGCAACAGCCGCCAGCGCTGCCGCAGCTCCATGACAGCCATTGTGCATCGCACCACCCATGCCTGAGGCGATCCACGATTTCAGACCTTGAAGCCCTTGCAGGCGAGATCTGCTGGGATCACTGCCACCTCTGCTGCCACCGTACACCATGGGTCTCCTCCCGTGTGCCCTGAGGTAGGCTCCCATCTCCAGCCTCTGTCCGGCTGTTGTCCAGCTCCATCCCCTCTGGGACGAGCAGCTGAGAGAAAGACCATCTGGAGCGGTGAGATAGCACCACCTCTGGCGATTCAAGGTAACAATACCGAAATGGGAAAAACAGAAGCTTGATAAATAGACACAGGCCAGATCCGAGTGGTGAACTGGGCAGTGGTGGACTGAGTGGTGATCTGAACTGCCCTTCACAGCAGGCCAGGGGCAACTGACCCTAACTGTGAACAAATTTACCAGCCTGAAAAGACAGCTAGAAATCAGAGCTGAAAGGACATTGGACTTAAATGAAAAGTCTCAGAGTGTGCGCGATTGGTTCTGTTAGTTTAATGACTTGATTCTATTCCTACTATTTTGTTCCTTCTTTTTCTTTTCCTTTTCTTCTCTTTTATCCTCTCTGTAAACCATATCATTGTATAGAGGAACAGCACACCAATAAGGTGGTTGGTTAACTTGTATGTTAGCATCATTATATGTTATAGTTTTTTTGTATGGAGTTGGTAAGTCTGTAGCCATGGTCTATTATTTTTCATCTGTTTCAGTTTAGGTCTCTCTCTCCATTTGTTGGTACACTCATCTGTTTTCCCCCTTACTTCTCTCTCTCTCAACCCCCTCTTCCACCCATGCCTGCTCCATTCTCTTCCCTCTGCTAACCTCATCTTATTTCAGGGAGTAAACCTACAGCCCCACTGCACAGACAGATTCCAAGGCAGTGGGAAGTGGGTTTCAGATTATCCATACACCTCTTGGTGGATACCAGGACCTGCAGATAGATGTTGAATCACAGCTCCCCCCTTAAGTAAATCTCAAAACTGCAAAAAGGACCACCCACAACCTACAGTGCAACTCCAGAATTGAACAAAGTAAGAGGACATACATAAAGAAGAATAGAAGATTGAACAAACAGAAGTAAAAGCAACCCCTCTACCCTTGAATAACAGAATTAAAGAGACGATGACATGGAGGGAAGGAAAATATAGGGAGGGAAAAAACCACACGAATGAAGAAAAACCAAAACAAGAATATAGGTCTCACACAGACCCCTGGGAGATCAGACACTGAGAAAACAGACTTCAGAACACAATGAAGAGCCCCAAGAATGACTGGTCACATGCAACAAACCCAGACATCAAGACATTAATAGAGAGAATTTAAAAAATTGAGTAGAGACAAGAGGAAAATAGGAAGGAGCTGATGTCAGAAATAAGAGCAGTAAAGAATACTGTGATGGAAATAAATAACAAACTAATAAGCATGGAAAGCAGAATTAGCCAAGCAGAAGAAAGAATCTCAGAGCTTGAAGACCAAAACACAGAACTAACCCAAACTGTCAAAAACATAGAAAAGCAGCTCAAAAAGACAGAACAAAACCTTCAAGAGATGAATGATTACTTCAAGAGAATGAACCTAAGAGTAATTGACCTTCCTAAGACAGAGAGAGAAACAGAGGCCACACTGGAACAAACATTTCATGAGATCATTCAAGAAAACTTCCCTCATCTCATCAGTGATGAAAAAATTCAATACAACAGATTCAGAGAACCCCTGCAAGACAACAAATGAGAAGACCAACTCCCAGACATACAATAATTTGCCTAAACAAAGTGGGTATAAAAGAAAAAATCCTAAAGGCAGCAAGAGAAAAAGGTCAGACTACCTACCAGGGAAGACCAATTAGAATAGCAGCAGATTTATCTACAGAAACCCTCGAGGCTAGGAGAGCTTGGAGCCCTATCTTCAAAGTTTTAAAAGATAAACAACTTCAACCGAGAATAACCTACCCAGCCAAGCTAAGCTTCATCAGTGAGGGAGAATTGAAATGTTTCCCAGATATCCAATCCCTAAGAACCTACGCTGCCACCAGACCACCTCTACAAGAAACACTTAAGAAAGTATTGAACACAGAAGAAAAGGAAAAAAGAACAACAATGTTCTTCACAGGAGTACAGGCAAAAGATTAAAAACACACATGATCCCACTCTAAAACCAAACGAAAGAAAAAACACAAACAGAAAGAATAACAACAACTCTGTAAGAACATTATGATAGAGATCAACTCTCACGTTTCAATAATTAGTTTGAATGTGAACAGACTAAATGCACCACTGAAAAGACATAGAATAGCAAAATGGATAAAATATCACCAGGCAACAATTTATTGCCTTCAAGAGACTCACCTCACTAGAAAGGACACTCACAGACTCAAAGTAAGAGGATGGGAAACAAAATTTCAGACGAATGGAACACAAAAGAAAGGAGGAGTCGCGATCTTAATCTCAGACAAAATACCCTTTAAACTATCAAAAATTTAAAAAGATACAGAAGGCCACTACATAATGAAAAAAGGTTCAATTCATCAACAAGAAATATCCATCCTAAACTCTGTGCACCCAACATAGGAGCACCAATTTTCATAAACCAGCTCCTAGGTAAACTAAAAAAAGATATCGACTCCAATACCATCATAGCTGGGGGCTTCAATACCCCACTCACAACCCTAGACAGATCATCAGGACAAAAAATCAGCAACGAGATCTGAAACCTCAATGTGACTCTTGATCAAATGGACTTAATTGATACCTACAGAACCCTCCATCCAAAGACCACAGAATACACATTCTACTCATCATCACATGGAACGTACTCTAAGATCACATACTTGGCCATAAATCAAGCATAAACAAATTTTAAAAAACCAAAATTTTACCATGCACCTTCTTGGACCACAGTGCAATAAAAATAAACATTAACACCAACAAGGTCCCCCCAAAACCCACAAAGACATGGACACTAAACAGCATGATGCTAAACAACTCCTGGGTCAATGATGAAATCAAAACAGAGATTGAAAGATATCTGAAAACAAATGAAAATGAAGAAACATTTTCCCAAAAATCTCTGGGATGCCATGAAAACTGTAGTAAGAAGGGAATTTACATCCCTACAAACACATATGAAGAAAATGGAAGGATCACAAATTAACAGCCTAACAGGCACCTAAAAAAACTGGAAAAGCAAGACCACAAAAACCCTAATTTCAGCAGAAGAATCCAGATCGCCAAAATAAAAACCCAAATCCGGGACATAGAAGACAAAAAGATAATACAAAAAAAATCAATGAAACAAAAAGCTGGTTCTTCAAAAGGATAAACAAGATCGATGGTCCCCTAGCTAGACTGACCAAGAAAAAGAGAGAAAAAACCCAAACAAACACAATCAGAAACACAAAAGATGAAGTCACATCTGACCCTGAAGAAATACAAAAGATCGTTAGAGACTACTATGTTCACTTGTATGGAAACAAACTTGAAAACCTTAAGGAAATGGAGAACTTTCTGTCATCACACAACCTGCCTAGGTTGAAACAAGAAGAAAAATTGAGACCCTAAATAGATCAATAACAATCAAGGAAATTGACTACATAATAAGAAAACTACCTACCAAAAAAAAAGTCCTGGACCAGATGGCTTTCCAGCAGAATTCTACAAGACATTTAAAGAGGAGTTGATACCAATCCTACTGAAGGTATTCCAGGAAACTGAGAAGATGGAACTCTCCCCAAATCATTTTATGAAGCTAACATCACATTGATACCCAAGCCAGGTAAAGATTCAACAAAGAAAGAGAACTACAGGCCAATATCTTTGATGAACATAGATGCTAAAATTCTCAACGAGATCCTAACAAACTGGATTCAACAACACATCTCAAAAATCATCCATCATGACCAAGTAGGCTTCATCCCTGGGATGCAAGGCTGGTTCAACATTCATAAAACCATAAATGTAAATAAATATATCGACAGATGTCAAAACAAAAACCACATGATTATATCATTAGATGCAGAAAAAGCTTTTGATAAAATCCAGCACCCCTTCTTAATAAAAAAAAAAGCCCTCAAACATCTAGGCATATGGGGAACATACCTCAAAATAGTAAAACCATCTATGAGAAACCCACAGCCAGCACACTCCTAAACGGACAAAAATTGGAACCATTTCCCCTGAAAACTAGAACAAGACAAGGATGCCCACTCTCACCCCTCCTGTTCAGTATAGTATTGGAAGTCCCGGCTAGAGCAATCAGAGAAGAGAAGGCAATCAGGGGTATCCAAACAGGAAAAGAGGAAGTCAAGTTATCTCTCTTTCCAGATGACATGATTGTGTACCTTGAAAACTTAAGAGAATCTGTCAAAAACCTCCTTACACTGATAAAGGCCTTTGGTAAAGTCTCAGGATATAAAATAAATGTGCAAAAGACAATTGCATTTCTTTACACCAATAATAAACAAACAGAAACCCACATAAAAACCACAATTCCATTCACAATAGCCACAAAAAAATGAAATGCCTTGGCATCTTCCTAACCACAAACGTGAAAGTCCTTTACAATGAAAACTACAAAACTCTGCTCAAACAAATCAAAGATGATACCAACAAGTGGAAAAATATCCCATGCTCATGAATTGGAAGAATCAACACTGTGAAGATGTCCATCCTACCTAAGGCAATCTACAGATTTCATGCAATACCCATCAAATTACCAGCAACATTCTTCTCAGACCTAGAAAAAACAACACAGAAATTCATATGGAAACACAAATGACCAAAAATAGCTAGAACAATCGTCAGCAAAAAAAAAAACAAAGCAGGCAGTATCACATTACCAGACTTCAAACTTACTATAAGGCTACAATAATCAAAACAGCTTGGTATTGATACAAAAACAGGTATATAGACCAAAGGAATACAATTGAGATTCCAGAAGCAAAACCCCAATTTCTCAACCAACTCATCTTCAACAAAGCCTCCACCACCTACCACTGGGGAGAGGAGAACCTATTCAGTAAATGGTCCTGGGAAAACTGGCTGATCACATGCAGAAGACTCAAAAAAGACCCCTATCTGTCCCCATACACAAAAAATTAAGTCTAAATGGATCAGAGACCTAAATGCAAAACCTCAAACCATAAGAACCTTAGAAAATGAAGGACATACCCTCATGGAAATTGGAACTGACATTCAATTCCTGAACAAAACCTGAAACCCAGAGGCCATAAGAGAGAAGATAGACAAGTGGGACCTCATTAAACTGACAAGCTTCTGCAAAGCCAAAGAAACCATCACGAGAACAGGGAGAGAGCCTACAGACTGGGAAAAAGTATTTGCCAGCTCCAGGTCTGACAAAGGCTTAACATCTTGGATCTACAAGGAACTCAAACATGCTGAAAAGAAAAAAACAAACAACCCCATTATAAAGTGGGCAAAAGATATGAACAGACACTTCTCAAAGGAAGACATCCGAGCAGCCAACAGACACATGAAGAAATGTTCAACCTCATTAATCATCAGGGAGATGCAAATGAAAACCACACTGAGATACCAACTAACTCCAGTCAGAATGGCAATTATCAATAACTCAAAAATTACAGTTGCTGGAGAGGGTGTGGTGAAAAGGGAACACTTCTACACTGTTGGTCAGAGTGCAAACTACTGCAACCTCTGTGGAAAACAGTATGGCAATTCCTAAAAGCTCTAAATATTGACCTCCCATAAGACCCCGCAATCCCCCTACTGGGACTATATCCTGAAGAACTCAAATCAGTCTATGAAAGAGATACCTGCACACGTATGTTTATTGCAGCATTGTTCACAATAGCAAGAACCTGGAAGCAGCCATGCTGTCCATCAAAAGAGGACTGGATTAAAAAAATGTGGCACATATACATGATGGAATACTACACAGCCATAAAAAATAACAAAATCATGAATTTCGCAGCAACCTGGATGGAACTAGAGTCTACAATACTGAGTGACCTCTCACAGAAACAAAGATCTGAGTATCACATGTTCTCACTCATACAGTAGACCTTAAACATCCAATGTAATACTAAAAGAAAATTACTGACAGTGGTGGGAAACTATGGGGGGGAGGGAGGGGAAGGGAGATGGGA
>NW_007258296.1:318778-326172 GCF_000164805.1 Carlito syrichta
CGCCCAGCCGGTCAAGGCTGTGGTGGCCGGGAGCGGCCACTGCACTCCAGTCTGGGTGACAGAGTAAGACTCCAAGTCGGAAAAAAAAAAAAGAAAATTGGATATCCACATGCAAAAGAATGAAGTTGAATCCTTGCCTAATACCATATACAAAATTTAATTCAATGTGGGTCAAAGACTAAAATGTAATACCTAAAACTACTAAACTCATTTTAAAAAACTTAAGACAAAAGCTTCATGATATTGAATTTGGCAACGATGTCTTGGATATGACACCAAAGGCACAGGAATCAAAAGAAAATATAGGCAAATTAAAATGTATGAATGTTTCTATAAGAAAGGGTTTGGCAGTAACAGGAAACTGCCGGGGGAGGGAGGAGCATACCTCATCAACAAGGGCACCTGCATAATGAGCATTTGTAATTGTAAACGTAACCTGAATTGTATCCCACATCTTTAAAATTAAAAAAAAGTTTAAAAAAATAAAATACATGAATGTTTTTCCATTTTAGGGCTAGATTTTAATGGAATGTGAGCCTGAACTCTTACATTTAGAACAAGCAAAACCTTAAATTTCCTGATTGGTACAAAATGGTTTTCTGTGAAAATTAGTTTGTAATAAAAACTTGGCATTGAGTGCAAAGACTTCACAGATTTTTTTTTTTAGACAAAAAATAAAAGATTCCCAAGGACAGGACCAAGAATGAAGAGTGCAGACATTTGTAATAGCGGGTATTTCTTTCCCCTTCTTCGTGGGAGATGGTCAGAGGACGGCTCACATAGCTTCCGCAAACACGGTCTTGAAGCCTCACTGTGTGAGCGCCAAGCACGTCAGGTGTTTTACCGCCCACTCTCCTTAGCCATGATGAGAGGTAACTTCTTCTCCTTTCATTCTCACTCATGTCTTTATCATCCCTTGGATCAAGATGAGTTCCCACAGAAATAACGGGAATGAAAGGACAATGGTGACACACTTCAGGATACCGCAGGACATTTTCAAATGATGCAAGGACTTAGGGAAAAGAGACAAGAATACATCCGTTTGCAGACAGAGTAAGGAAGCATAATCTGTCACAATTGTCTTGTCCAGCTGTGTCCCATAAACCCAGATTCACTGGTTTTCCGTCTGTCATAACGTTGGCAGGATAATTGTCTAAGACAGCAGGAATATATTCTCCAGGAAATGCACTGGTTGTGTATAACTGATTAGCAGGCAGGTTTTACCTGTATCTCCATCTCCTGTCACCACAGCCTTGACAACCTGTATCTGGCTGGATCATGGCAGGCTCAGGGTGTAGCAGGTTGGTGCATAGCTGTAGACCCAGGTGTGCAGGGTGCCAGGGCCACTGTCTCCATGCATCATCCTCCATGGACTGGAAGCCAAGGGCCCTGCCAGCCCAAGAGAAGAAAGTTTGCCCAAGACCTTGCCCAAGAGAAGAAAGATTGCCCAAGAGAAAATTTAAATGTGCTGCATCAAACGAGAGTATTAACAAAGTTAGAAGGCAGCTTACACAATGAGAGGAATTATTTTCAAATCATATTATCTAATAATGAATTAATAGCCAGAATACAAAGGGGCACCCCAAAAACGGGAATTGTCTTTTGTACGGCGGGTCCCTTGTAGTATACTCGGAATTTGTTCCTCCGGATCAAACAGTCAAACAAAGTTTTCATCTGGAAGTTTGGAGAAGGTTGGTCACAATTTGCAGAAGAAATGTCCCAAGTTGTGGCAAGCAGGTGGCTGGTCCATGATGACAGTGCACCTGCCCACACCATGCTGTGTTCAGCAGTTTTTGACCAAAATGGCATGACCCCCGTAACCCACTTTCCCTGTTCACCCTGAGCAATTTTTTTTAGCTTCTCCAGGTGAAAAAAATCCTCAAGGGGAAACATTTTACCGACGTGGAAAAGGTCAAACAAAAAATGGCAGAAGCATTAAAAGGCATCACAACTGATGAATTCAAAAAACTGTTCTGAGCAATAGAAAAAGCGTCTCTATATGTGTATTACATCAAACTGAGAACAATTTGAAGGTGACCGAAGTTTAAACATGTAAGAATAGATGTACGATTTTTTATAAATGAATTCCAGTTTTGTAGAGCCCCCCCATTTATAGAGAACTCCTAAAACTCAACTACCAAAGAAAAGAAAACAGATAACCTTATTCAAAAATGAACAAAGGACTTGAATGAACATTTCTCCAAACAAGCTATGCAAATGGCCAATAAACACATAAAAAGATGCTCAGCCTCACTAATCATTAGGAAAACGCAAATCGAAACTATGAGATACCACTTCACATCCAGGTTGGAATGTGAACAGAATGTTGGAATGTGAGCAGAGAAGTTGGAACTTGTACGCACTGTTGGTGGAAAGTAAAATAATATAGCCACTGTGGCAAACAGTCTGCCAGTCCCTAAAAAAAATTAAAAATAGAATTACCAAATAATACAACCATGTTATTTCTGTGTATGTACTCAAAAAATTTAAAGCAGGGGCTCTAGGAGATATTTGTACACCCATATACATAGTAGCATTATTCTCAATAGCTAAGATATGGAAACCACCCGAGTCCATTGATAAATGAATGGATAAGCAAAATGTGGTACACACAATGGGATATTATTTTGTCTTAAAAAGGATGCAAATTCTGACATCTGCTACAATTTAGATATACTTGAGGGCGTGATGTTAAGTGAACTAAGCTAGTCACCAAAAAAAACAAGTACTACGTGTTTCCACTTATATGAGATACCTAGAGTGGTCATATTCATAGACACAGAAAAGTAGAATGGTGGTTGCCATGACCTGGGAGTGGGGAGTGGTAAACAAGGAGTTACTGTTTAATGGGTGTGTTGTTTCAATTTTGTAAGATGAAAAGCGTTCTGGATGGAGATGGATTGTGGTAATAACAGTTGCACAAAAATATCATGTACATATGCCACTGAATTGTACACTTGAAAATGATTAAGATGATACATTTTATGTTATGTGTATTTTATGACAATAGCAACTTGGAGAAAAAAAGAATATGGAAGTTCTACACCATTTTTTTTCTCCCATGCATCATCTACATCATTTCTCATCTAACTATACTTTTTTGCCCTTGCAAAACAAGTTAAAAAACACATTGTTAAATTAAAAATTTGGTTAAAAGCAAGGTGAAGAACACTGGGTATCACATACTATCGACTGGTTTTGAAACACTAAGAGAAATGCATACCTGCCTTTATATGCTTAGAGTATCTTCAGAAGGATATGAAAGGAACTGATGTCAATGGTTACCTCTTAGGAAGGAATTGGTAGCCGGGACACAAAAAAAGAAGGAAATTTCACTCTTCAGGTAGAATGCCTTGATATCTTTGGAATTGTGTACGTATGTATATATTACAACTCCAAAATAGCTTATTAATTACTTTTTATTTCTTATTGACACATAATTATGCATATTTATGGAAGATGTTATATTTTAATACATGAATACAATGTATAATGATTAAATCGGGTTATTTAGGACATCTGTCATCTCAAAATGTATTATTTCTGTGTTGGGAACATTTCAAATCTTCTCTTTCAGCTCTTCTGAAATACACAATTAATTGTTATTAACTCTAGTCAACCTACTGTGCAATCAAACACCAGATGCACATAATACTGAAGAAGAGGAATAGGGTATTGATTCAAAGCAGAGAATAGAGGGTAATTTTAACGCTCATGTTAAGAAGAATGATAAGACACAAAGACTTCAGATAATAATTTAGGTCGGAAACTACCCAAGTCCATGAAGGAAAATTCAGAAGTAGACCAAATTTGGAAATAGAGCTAGGAGTTTATTAAGGCAGTATCAGGCTGATCGTGCTAACCAGGCTTCTTGTTTACTTGTTTGACCAAGTAAGCTGGAGTCATTGCCCACTGAAGAAGCATATGAGGTGGAATATTTCTGACTTCTTTTTCACGTATTCTCAAATGCCCAGCTGTGGCCTGAAAGCAGCTGAAATCCTGCTTCAGAATGCAACATGCATTATAAAAGGTTCGTCTGTGCCCACTTCATTTTCTTTGCCTCCACACAGCATTACAATTTAATGCCCCACAGATTTTGAGAGCTGGATATCATGGACAGTGACTGCATTCAGGTTGATCCCATTAACAGAAGCAAATTCCACCAAATTCGCATTCAGCAATAATCATTTTAACTGCATAATGTTATTTGACACAATTTTTCTAGTGTAGTGGGCTGTTCCCTATCAACCAAAAGATAATTTAGGTTAAGTTGCCCCCTAGAGGTGATCAGGAAAAAACTGAACTGTTAAATAGTAAAAGTCCAACTGAAATATTAGTAAACAGAAAATGTACTCTATGCCTCTTCAGTGGCACGTTCAGTCCATTCACAATCAAATTTATCAATGAAATGTGAGAGTTTATCCCCGTCATAGGACTCTTAGGGGGTTGCTTTGCTTTCCTTTTTACTTTTATATATTTGTGTGTATGTATTTTCATATTTGTGAATGATCTGTATGCTCTGTTAACTCTGCGCTTGTCTGTACTTTTGTGATGGCTGTGACCATTATTTTGTCTCTGTGTTCAACACCTTCTTAAGCATCTCTTGAAGGGCTGTCTGGAGGCAGTATATTCTCTTAGCAATTGGATGTCTGGGAGGATTGTAATTATTTGTCACTAATAAGCTTAGCTTGGCAGGGTAGAAAATTCTTGGCTGGAATTGCTTAGCTTTGGGAAGATAAAGATGGGACTCCAGTCCTTTCAGGCTTGATGTGTTTCTGCCAAAAATCTGGTGGAATTCTGATGGATCTTCCCCTGTAGGTTGTCTGACCTTTCTCTCTAGCTGCCTTTATGATTTTTTTCTTTCGTGCTGACTTTGAGGAGGCAAATTACTGTGTGTCTTGGGGATAGTCTTCTCATGTGATACCTTGCAGGGGTTCCCTGAATCTCTTGTGTTTGAATGGTTGCCTCTCTAGAAAGATGTGGGAAATTATCTTGGATGATCTCGTGGAATGCTTGTTCTGTGATGTTCTCAGTTTCCCCTTCTGCTTCAGAGATTCTATCAGGTATAGATTTGGTTTCTCAACATAGGCCCACACCTCTCGGAGGTTTTGCTCATTCTTTTGGGGCCTCTTCTCTATGCTTTTGAGAGACTGAGTTAGTTCCATATTTTGGTCTTCAAGCTCTGAGAGCCTTTCCTCTGCCTGATTCTGCTCCCTATGCCTGTTATTGTGCTTTAAAATTCCAAGAAAGTCTCTTCATGTCCAGGATTTCAGAATGGGCCTTTCTGAAATTAACCAATTCCAATTTTTCTTCCTGCATGACTTGGGTGAGTTTGGCTTCTAGTTTCTCGTGGCTTTCTTTATTCATTTTAGCCATCCAATCTCCAAATTCTGTGACTGTCATTCGAGGCAGGTCACTCTGGGTGGCTTTCATTGTATGAGCACTAATAGCTGCTTTTTCAGATACTGTGTCTTCAACACTGAGAATTCCCCGTGTTGTTTATCTGATTCTTCCTTATCTGTGAAATGCAACTTTTTCCTCCTGATCGTGCTTTTTTTGGTTTTGTTGTTTTATAGTTAATGTCTTCTGTCCTAGGGTGTTTCATCAAAGAAATGCAAATCAAAACTACAGTGAGATACTACCTAACTCCAATAAGGATGGCTATCATTAATAAGTCACACACACAAAAAAACAGATGCTGGCACAACTGTGGAGAAAAGGAACATTTTTAAATAAAGAAAGAAAATAAAGAAAAAAAGAAAAGGGAACATTTCTACACTGTTGGTGAGGATGTAAGCTAGTTCAACCTCTATGGAAAGCAGTATGGCAATTTCTAAAAGAACTAAAAATTGAACTTCCATACAATCCAACCATCCCTCTCCTGGGAATATACCCAGAAGAATATAAATCACTCTACAAAAAAAACACTTGCACATTTATTGCCATACTATTTACAATAGCAAAAACATGAAACCAATCCTGTTGCCCATCAAAAGTGTACTAGATAAGAAAATGTAGGAATATATATATAGTGGAATATCACACTGCCATAAAGAACAAAAGCATGGCCTTCAAAGCAACTTGGATGCCGTTGGAGACCATCATAATAAGTGAACCATCACAGAAACGAGTAATTGAACACCACATGTTGTCACTCATAAGTGGGCCCTGAACACTCTTCACAATTGCACAAGGGTGGGATCAGCAGTCACTGGGCACTGCTGGGGGGGGGGCATGTGACAGCCCAATGGGTATCTGGCCTACTAGCAAGGGGATTGAGGAACAGAAGCCTGAACTCCACCCACATGCAGCCTACTTATGTAGCAAATCTTCACTTGTACCCCAAAAACTCTGAAAAAAAGAAAAGAAAATGCAGAAATGGGTAATAGAATTTTACTATTTATATGTTTCCTTTTTTCTGAACCAAAAACAAAGATGGAATTTTCTAATAATTCTTGTATATATCTATCTACCCAAATTGCTGAGAAACTGTTGCTTTTTTTAGTCCTTTACAAAAAAAAATGCACTTTCTTGTACGTTTGCTTGGCTCGGTAATTCAACTACAAATGAGATCAGAGAGCAAAAATGAGGATAGAAGTACTTTAAGAACAATTTGTTTTCACATAGATAAATAACAATTTCTAAATACACATTTGATTTTAAAAACCTATTAGATTGGTTTGACTTTTTTGATGATGCTGTGACAGTTTTTTTAGTTCTGTCTCTATGTCATTAAGAAACCCTTTGCTACATGGCTATACCCACTAATCCCATTTAAAAATGGCTTTTAGTCAAAACAAAACAGGGAGGATCGTGAAGTATCGATGCCCTGCTTTATGTGTCATGCATAATGCAGCTAGAATTTTCTGTTCCCATATAAGGATCCAGTGCTATCCTTACACCCTGGAGAGTTCTAAGAGGAAAAGAAGGGATCTGGTTCATGATCACTGAAGGCAGTGAGTCTGCCATGCCGTTGACTACAATTTCGAGCAAGAAACAGCCTACAGAGGAAAATGGGTTGCACTCAGTTGCAATTATCAATATTTTCAATCCAACAGCATTTCCATTTTGTTTTTAAAAAATAGATATTAGGGGTGGGATTGGCAGTTGAGGGAAACTACCAGAGGAGGAAGGGCCACACCTCATCAACAAGGGTACCTGTATAATGAACATTTGTATACCTAACCCTGAATTGTACCCCACATCTTTAAAATTAAAAAAAATTAAATAAAAAATAGATATTAATGTCAGGTGTGCGAGAGGAGGTTTTTTTAAATCAATATTTTTTATTATGATATTGTGGGGTACAGTTAAGGGTTAGGTATACCAATATGCTTCATTCAGGCACTCTTGTTGATAAGAGGTGTCTCCCCGTCCCCAGACAGATGTTTACT
>NW_007258296.1:326322-380191 GCF_000164805.1 Carlito syrichta
TTCTTTTTTATGGCTGTGTAGTATTCCATCGGGTATATGTACCACATTTTTTTAATCCAGTCCTCTTTGATGGACAGTATGGTTGGTTCCAGGTTCTTGCTATTGTGAACAATGCTGTGATAAACATTCGTGTGCAGGTATCTTTTTGATAGAGTGATTTGAGTTCTTCAAGGTATATTCCCAGTAGGGTGATTGCAGGGTCATATGGGAGGTTGATATTTAGAGCTTTTAGGAATGGCCACACTGCTTTCCACAGAGGTTGCCCTAGTTTACACTCCCACCAACAGTGTAGAAGTGTTCCCTTTTCGCCACACCCCCTCAGCAACTGTTATTTTTTGAATTCGTTTTAAAAAGCTCAAACTGAAATAAAAATGATTCTTAGAAAGCAGCATAAAGCTGATTTGAACACAATGAATATTTAGAATTTAGTCACTTAAAAAACAACACTTCTTTAAACATAAAAAATTCCTGCACACTAAATTTCATATTCTATTGTGTTTCTGCACAAGTATGTCAGATACCTCAATAAACTTGTAAGATCAATTGCTTACTTACGTAGTCTATAGCTATCAGTTGGTGTCACATGCCTAACACACATCATTTAATGCAGCTGACAAAGAGAGTTGCATACAAGACAACCATGAATATTTAAAAATGAAAAGTACCTTCTAGAAATAATTATGCAATTTAGATAACTTCTAATTACAAAAGACCATAAACTAATGCAATTGGTCCTACAGTTTTTAAACCTCTAGATTCAGCTCAGATTAAGATATGATAGCAAAAGTTTCCAGGATTCACATTTTACCTGAAGCTTTATTAGTGGTCTAAAGGTGAATTGCTCAAGGGATACTTGGAAAGCCCTTACTAAAAGAAACTTTCTTTCCTACTTTCTGCCATAATCCCTGAAAATTCCTTATCAGGAGGCTACCACTTTGAGATCACAAAGGTTTTTGAGCTTCACTGCAGTGACAGAATCCTCATAGCTTTTAAAAACAAAGGTTGGTTTTACACTCATGTTACCTGTCAGTTGCAGTTTTGGGCCAGATGCTCTCTCCTCCACATCTTCTCCTATCTGACCCAGGCCAAGGAACAGTCTCCATCTCAAACGTGGCCAGTCATGTGGCCAAGAAGAAAGGGCAATGGAGGGCCCCAACCGGCCTATAAATGCTCATCACATAGCCCTACTCACCATCAAGGAGCCAAGAAAAGCAGTCCTACGCCAGGGAAAGAAATAGAAATATATGAGGATTAACACTGATGACTCCTAGAGAAGCATCATCAGTTTTTTATTACAAACAATTGTGCAAAGAATAGCCTTGTACATCTATCATTTTGCAAGTATATCTGTAAAATGAAGTCCCAGAAATAGGACTGCTGGACCAAAGATTCCATTCATTTGTTGTAACTTGCATAGATATTGTCGCCCTATATAGCAACCTTTAAAATGTATTTAAAATTTGACTTGTAAAACTTCAAATTATACATGAAAATTTTAGGATAACTTAAATAAATCTCAATAGATTTACGAGCTGTACACACAAATATAGCTGTACTATGTGTCGATTTATGAAAAATGCCACAGAAGTATTGGAATCGGCACCATAAGTTACAGTTGTCCTAACTATAAGTTAGGACAAGATTAAATCCAGCTATAATTATTCAGCAAGGATTTATGGAGGAAGATAGACCTTAATGGATGCATCATTCTCTATCTTATCTCCATTAGTATTCCTTTCCCCAAATCCCTATACCTATTAAGAGCAAGGACCAAAAAAAACCCAAAAGAGCAAGGACTTTGGAACCGGGTCACCTGAGTGTAAATCCCAGCTTCACCACTTAGTAGGTTTACTTGTGGAAAGTCACTGACACTCTTGTTGTTTGGCACCATATTCTCCCATAAATCCTTGACGATTTTCTTTGGTAATCTTAAATCTTTGTTTTCTATGCCATCTTGTAATGGCAACCAATATTATAAATAAATGGTAGCACCCAGCTCCTGATTTTCTCAGCCACCTGAAGTCCAACCAACAGCTGACTTTGTGGCTTCCTTCTACTCCCTTGTGATTGGAAGAGCAAGTATTTCATAGGCTTGGGTTGACTAATGAATAAACGGCCAGGAGTCATTTGGGGTGAAAGACTTCCAGTTCTGCAGAAACTATAAAACTAAACTTTCATCATCTCGAAAATCAACTATTTAAATTGTAACATCCAGGACCTCAGCCTCTGAAAGCCATTTTTGGCCATAATGCTGGAGTCAGAGGCTAGAGCTGTCAATAACTTTACTCCTGATATCAAAATAATGGCTATGTAGGGCCTGCTAAAGCCTACGAGCTGCTGTCTGTTGTATAACTTGGGTAAATCCTTTTCTTTACATTAAGAATAAATACCTTTTCATTTAAATAACTGATACTTGGTTTGGCATTTTCTTCTTTTATTTTTTTATTTTTTATTTTTTGAGTCGGAGTCTCATTTTTTTGCCCAGTTTGGAGTGCAGTGGCACGCTCATGGTCACCACAACCTCAACCTGCAGGGGCTCAGGCAATCCTTCTGTCTCAGCCTTCCAAGTAACTGGAACTACAGATGTACACTACCATGCCCAGCTTATTTTTTTATTTATTGTAGCGACGAGGTCTCACCAAGTTGCCCAGGCTGGTCTGGAACCCCTAAACTCAGGCAATCCTCTCACCTTAGCCTCCCAAAGTGCTGGGATTACAGGATCGAGCCACCATGCTAGGCCTGGCATTTTCTTCTTTTATATGTGTGTATATACATATATCATATATGTATGTCTTTTAAATATATATACATAACATGTCTTTTAAATATGCTTTCCTTCTGAGATTCTAAGAAACATTTACAAGTTACTTAATTAAAATTGATTGTTATTTGTGTATACAGAAATTTCTATTTATCAATTTTCATGGAAATAGAGCACATAAAATTACCTTTAAACAGATTGATACATAGAAATAATCACTTTAGTTTGGCATTTATTTTATCCAGACTCATAAATAATGTCAATGCTCCAATTCAAGGTAAATCAGGATTCTGTTCCCCTGGTGAACATTGTTCTTTTTTTAGATTTATTTTTGGTTTATTTCCATGTTTATATCAGTCAGGAAACAGAAAGCACACCAGCAAATTTTGTTCTCTCTCCCCATCCCCACACTGTAATTTGAACGGGAAAAATTTAATAGACAAAATGGTTCACTAGAACATATTCATCATCTATTGCTATATTACAAATGGTCCTGACACGTAGCAGCCTAAAATAACAGACATTTATGATCTCACATTTTCTGTGTGTCAGGAATCTAGGAGCAGCTTACCTGGGTGGTTCTGGTTCAGGGTCTCTCCTGAGGCTAGTTCCTTTTGGTAAATTTGTTCAAGAAAAAACAAATCCACATAGTCTACAGAAGAGGCAAATACCGGTGGCTGCTGCCAAGTTAAACACACAGAGCCAGCCCCTCTGCAGGCCCCAGTTCTCCACAGACAACCCAGGGAGAAGCGGGGTTAAACCAGTCCTCACTCCCATCATTTTGTCCTCAGACAGCAGCCCCTTCCAGATGCTGCGCCTTCTCCAGGCACCACGCAATTTAAATGAGCAAACTTTTGTTCACAAAAGAAAAGAAGAATTTTATGAAAGGGGAGGTGGCAGATGAAATTAATAGTCATCTTTTAACTCCTGCTGTGACCCCATAAAGCAAGATGCGAATTTATGAGTACTGCTGAGGATTCAGTGCACAGGGGCTCGGCTATGATGGCCATGCAGCTAGACCCTACTGGTTTTCCGTTTTTAAAAAAACATATATTGGTTACTTAACTCAAGTTTCTAAATCTATGGTACAGTTTTGCATTACCTGTGAAGAATGCTAGGAATCTTGATGACTATCTGAAGAAAACAGAGAGGGAGCGTTCTCATGCTGAATTTTCAGGAAAAGATTATCTAGTTTTTAATCCAAGGGCCAATTTTTATGATATTAGGGACCCACAACCAAGTGGCAGGACTGAAGAGAAGGTGACTTTGATTATATCCCAAGCTTAAGCGTCTGAAAAAGGATGAATTACACTTGGGAAGTAATTTCTGTTAGCAAAAGTAGTCTTTTTCGATGGAAAAGTTGCACTCAAGGAAGAACTTTCCCTAAGAAGAAAAAGTTACGTCAAATAGAGTCATTCAAGAGTTTTGTTATTTTGTTTGATATTAATGCTGCAGGTGATTTAGAATAAAACGTATCCAGTTATATGAAAATTCAGCCTCACGACGGAGGACAAAAATAATATATCTGAAGATTGACTCAGTCACCATTTTATGCCAGTTGTTGAAGACTTTTTTAGTAAAAATAAGCATTGTTAACCCTCAGTGATGCTCTGATCATTCAAGCATCCTTAGAAACATGGACTCCGACACCAGAATGATGTTTATATGCATCATTCACTTCCTTATTCTTTCAGTTCACCAAAATTTGCAGTCTCCTATAAGCTTTAGACAATAAGGGGATTAGAAGATACATCACTGAATGATATACTGGGCTTTACGTGCCTCTGACCCTGAGGCATGCACAGCCCGGTGCAAGACATAAGCACTGACTAATCACAGCACAATGAAGTGATGTTGGACTAGGGTAGTGACCATCAGTCCTACCAGACCCAATGTCCCTTCGTTTAATATTTTAAAATGCTCCCTTTACTATCCTGAAATAAAATTTGCAGACAATATAACTCATCTTGCACACTTGCTTTGTAAAGCATCAATATAGACTCTAAATATAATTGATCTAAAGGAGAAATAAAAGAAAACAATTTATAATAAACTGAAATGTATTTCAATATGCAAATGCTCAGGCAGGACCACATTGAAAGTTATTATTAATAAATTAAATGCTTGCATATTTCTATCCGTACTTAGTGCTATCGACTGAACTGTATCTCCCCAAAATTCATATGCTGAATCCCTAGCCCAAATGTGACTGTTTTGGGAGTAAGAAAGTAATTAAGGTTAAACGAGGTCATATGTGCAGGGCTCTGATCTGATCAAATAAAATACCTTTATAAAAGGAAAGTCGCCAGAGTGTGCTCTCACTCTCGCTGTCTGCCGTATGAGGACACCGCAAGAAGGCAGCTGTCTACAAATCAGGAAGAAAGCCATCACCAGAAAGTGAATTGGCCAGCACCTTGATCCGGGACATCCAAGCCTCCAGAACTGAGAAAATTAATTTCTGTTTTGAAGCCACCCCGTCTGTGGCATTTTATTATGGCAGCCTGAAGAGACTAAGACACTCAGATAACCGTGAAGGAGACTGATACAAGCGCATACTGATCTAGGTATGTTGCACTGGCCTCAAAAACCACAAGCATCTTTGCAGTCAGTGATATGATTTTCTGAAATGGTCAACAACTCCTAGGCAAGTTCCCAACAAAACACAACATCATTTTCACTTGATTTACTGATTTACTTAGCAGTTGCTTTCCAGGAAAAACTCAGAGTTTATTTCAATGATGCAAAAACTAAATTGTTTTTATATGTAAAATGAGTTCAGGGCTAGGCCAGAAACGTATAAATATTTTTAACTATGCTATGCAAGACAATTCTTTATTGTGTGATTCTATCTTGAATTACAGGATGTCAATATACGGATCCCTCTCCCATAAAATTCCAGTAACGCCTCCAATCATCGTGACAAGGACAAAAGCCACCACTAAACTTTCAAACTACCCCGCACAGGAAGCAGTACTGCCCCCGCTGGGAATCACCACTCCAGAGTTTAGCAAAAGGGGCACGCAATACAGACTTAGGGCTTAGGAAAGACCCATGGAGAAAGTTCCACATAAACTGAGCTGGTAGGAATTGAGAGTGAGTGGACAAGGCCAGATGGTCCAAAGTATTGAAGATTAAAGAGAACACAGCAAACTCAGAACACTGCCAATATTTCAGTATGGCTGGGACATTGTCATGTTGATATTTATTCTGCTACTAAAAATATGTAGAAAAAGAATCAAGCCTGAAAGTTGGAATAATAGATAATGAAGAGGTTTCTGAATTCCTTCCAAAAATTTACAGGCATTATCAAACAGGCCATTAAAAAAAATTGTTACACAGTCCTCAACTTAAACATTTTATCAGAGGACATCAAAAAGAAACTGACCTTTGGGGCTTGGAAACTATTTGAGTTTCTCATTTAATTAAAACAGCCAAGAGTGGCAAATCAAAGGTAGTATTAGCATCTTTCTTCCTATCTCAATTGGCATTAAATCCACAGCCCCCCACACCACTGGGGTGAAAGTTCTCTGCCCTTCTCATCAGGGCTGCTCTCTGAACCTCGGACTGTAGACAAGAGGTCACAAACTGTCAGTTGGCTGCATCTGACCCACAGACTGTTTTGTTTTCTCTACAGAGTTACCTACTCTGGATGCTTTATTTTAATTAGTTGCCAGCACATGAAAATCTAGGTTTCCAGCTTCTGGCAACAGTGGGTCTGCATGTCAATGGTCAGCTGGAACTGAGGAGAGGCTGGTCACATTAGATGGGACACGTGCACACAGTATTCCACCCTCCCCCATCCCCTTAATACTCAACACTGAGTCTGTATAGGTTGCCATTTGTCATTCCTCTGATGATACGGTGATTTTCTTATACCTGGCATAGTGGTTTGCATAGTAGCCCTGAGAAAGAGATGCCTATATCCTAATTTCCAGAACCTATGGATTCGTCTTTTGAGAAAAGGGGTCTCTGGAGGTGTACTTTAAGTGAAAGATCCTGAAATGAAGAGATATCCTGGACTATCCAGTGGGCCCTAAATCCAGTGATGAGTGTCCTTATAAAAGAGAGACACACAGAGGAGACAGACAGAAAAGGAGAAGACAGACACTCAGAGGACAGGCAGAGATTAGAGTGAAGTAATTCTGGGCCAAGGAAGCCGAGGACTGCTGAGAGTCACCAGAAGCTGAGAGAGGCGACCAGGGATCTTTCCCTAGATCCTTCACAACCTGTTGACACCTTGATTTCAGACTCCTGGCCTCCAGAACTGTCAGAGAGTACATTAATATTGTTTTAAGCTACCCAATTTGTGGTGCTTTGTTAATGGTATCCCTAGGATGGCTCATAGATAAATGGTAAAGGCCAGAACTAATGATAAAGAATGTGAATGGCAAACATAATTAAAGTAAAAAATATATAGAAAACATCTCCAAAAGGATGAGTTCAATAAGAAAAAACAAAAAAAGGAAGAGATGTGACCCAAGTGCTAAGCTTGAGGAGTATCTGCTAATAGAAAGGACAGGAAATGGCCAAGAACCTGGAAAATAAGAAAACAGAATCATTTTTGTAGAGTGTTGATGCAGTACAGGATAGGAATGAAAACAGGGTTTCAATGTCTTCTAGTATGTTCGATGTGTTCAAGATATATACACCACTCATTTGAGTAATTTGCCACCAAAAGAAAAAAAAACTCAAAATGTCCAGGAAAGGCAGTAATTTTACAGGAGTGAATGATATGTTTACTATGGCTTCTTGTTTTCCTTTGGGCTTCTTGTTTTGTTTTTGTTATTTATAGAGAAAATATGGTTGAAGGGAAAAGAAAATGTTTTATTTTCTCTCTATTTTTTTACTCTGAAAGTTTAAGACAAATATTGGTAAATTTAGGACTAATAGCTGAATTGTGATTATGAAAAATAATAGATTTCAATTTTTCAAATTTTTGTTATACAGTTAGTACAAACAGTAGTTCGCAACAAAGTAATATTACAAACAAAAATTGAATGTCCTTATTTAATGATTCAGCATCAGACACTATTTGCCTACTACACTTACCAATATGAATGCCAGTAGACACTCAGAGGCAGTTAAACTGAGCTATGTAATATTTACTTACCATGTACAAGTAGAAGAGTTACTCACATAGTACAAATAAAGGCATAATATCTTTTTCTCCTCAAGGTAGAAAATACTATGGAAAGATTTGGAAAGGAACTATTGTAGTTATACAACCACATGAATCCCTGAATCATAATTTAGTAGTTATGCATATTAAATTTAATGTAAGTAACAATGCATGTTGTATATTTGAGATCAGCAATAACATCAAATATTTATAAGCGTTCACTAGGTGTTAGGACGTACACAAATTAATTCATTTAATTCTTCATAATAATCCTGATAGGTAGGTACAGCTATCATTCCAATTTTACAGACATAAAACTTAAAGCACAGAGAATTCAGGTGTATTACTTAAGACCCACAGCTAAAAAGTGTTGAAGCCAGCATCAATCCCAGGCAATCTGGCTATAAAGCCTGCACTAGTGACCGCAAACATCTAAAATGCAAACATTAAATGCAAATATGATAATTTTCATTCACTCGTATACAACAACTATGTATAGATCCAGGCACTGGAACTTCCATGTTAGCTTATATGACCGAGTGACTAGGATATCAAAATTAACATATGCATTGAATTTAGGATACATTAAATTAAGTCACAGTAATTTTAATGTGTTTATGATTTATTACTCTTTTCTTCTGTGTGTTGACAACTCACCTGACTTTTATCAACAAAACACAAAGAGCTTCAAAGGAATAGAACCCCTTTATAATATAGCCTATTAAGACATGCATTTAATTTATCTGTAAAATTATTGTTATTCCTGTCCATTGCTGGCAATAAACATATAATTGCATCTAAATACATACACATAGAGATCTATGCTTGTGCATAATATAATTATATACATGTATTTCTCTTTAAAAACAATAAAACACAGAAAGTCTTGTATTTGATGAGATTTAAATTCTGCCAATTGGCAAACATTCACAGTTCAGGAGGCTCATGCATTCAGCCTGAGGACAGGATTTGGTTCTTTGTATGTTAAATAGCATCCTGAGGGATTATTGTCCTCCTAAATGTACAGTGTGAGAGTAATTTTGACTGCACAATTGTATCTAGCATGTGGTGATCCATTACCATCCTCTGAAAGCATCTGCTACTTAGCTTTTAAGAGTTATGACACAACTGATTACAAAATTGTGCAATTCATATAATAGCTTTTATCAAACATTTAAATGATTGCAATTACTAAGATTAACACTACAGCTAAGAGGAATAAGCAGTGAAATAAATACTAAAACAGAAATCTTACAGGAAATGTCACAGTTCGGAAGACCAGTGAGTTGCTGAGTCCTACCGATTCCGCCCTCCCCATCTCTATTACATCCTCGCCTCCCTCATCGCTCCTTCTCTGTCCTCTGTCACCCAGGGTCCATGACCTCAGTCTCATAGCTGGCTCCTCCAACACGCTACCAACATACCACCACTCCCGGCTACAGTCCATTCATTCATGTTTCCCATAAATCTTCCAGAACCACCTTGCTTTTTTTTTTAATCACTTTTTTACATAAACCCTTCCCTTTGCTTGCAGAATGAACACCAACTATGTTCTCCAGTAATCAGACAAGCACTCCAAAGATGGCCCCAATGGAAATCCTAACCTTGTTTTTCACATTTGCTCTTCGCTGGTCCTTCCATCAGAACAAATTCCTCCTCTCCACATGCACTCTACGCTTTTCATCTCTAGATCTTTGCTTATGCTTGCACACTACTTAGAGTCCCTTTTCCTCTCTGTCTCCCAAGTGCCCCCTCTGTATCAACCCAGCTCAGACTCGACCTTCTCCTGGAAGACTTCTTTGATCTCACCATATAGTAATAATTTCTGTCTCTGAGCACGCGTAGCATTTTACATCTACCTTTCCTATGAAATTTTGTCACCTTCTATTTTGCATTATAGCTATTTACATGCATGTATAATCTACTCCAAAGGGAAGAAATTTTATCCGTCTCATGCATTCACTCCACAAATATTTACTGAGCACCAACTATCTATCTGCCAGATACAGCTCTTGGTGCTGACACTATAACAAGACAGACACAATTCCTGGACTAGGAAAAATTAAAACAGGGGATTGAATGGAAAGTTGACTGGGTAGTTGCATGCCTATCTTGAGTAAGAGGACAGAATGCACAGACCTCAAAAATGAGAGCACCCACAAGCAAAGATCTGGGGTACAAGAAGAGAAAATCAGAAGTGTGAAGTCTCTGGGGCAGAATTAAGCTTGGCATGTTTGAGAAATCAAGAGAGCCAGTGAGGCGGGGCTACAGTGAACACGGTGAGGAGTGGTGGGGACACAGACAGAGGTGATCAGAGGCCGAGTCACAGAAGCCATGGTGAGGATTTAGGAGTATCCAAAGTGCGATAGGAAGCCTACTGAGGCTTTAAGCTGGAGAGTGATAGGATCTTGTTTTCTATTTTAAGAAGAGGAGGAAAGACCCGAGACAAGATTTTTTTTAAAGATGTGGGGTACAATTCAGGGTTAGGCATACAAATGTTCATTATGCGGGTACCCTGGTGGATATGATGTGCCCCTCCCTTCCCTGGCAGTTTCCCACGACTGCCAATGTAGGGCAGGGTTTAATGGGAGACCGTATGCCCCAAGAGGCAGGCAAACAGGTAGCTCTGGTCGTAAAATGAGCTAGTTCTCATCAGAACATGGAGTTTCATCAGGTAGAGTTTTGACGGCAAATAGGACAGAGGGAGAAGGAGCCTGGGGGACTGAGGGTTTCCAAGGAAATGATTGTAGTGATGCATGTTGGCATCGTCTGCATAAAGAGGAGAAGTACGGCCACAAGAAGGGTGTGGACAGTAAGACAAGGATGAGACCACAAGGAAGGTGATGGATGGAGTGAGAGACCACAGTGCTGAAGTGATGTGGAAGGGTTTAACGGTGATTGGGTTTGGAGATAAGTTTTTACAACAAAACGTGAATGATGACTGTTAGCTCGTTATAGACTGAGATGCTTAAGAGATGTGATCTTATGATTATAACCACCTGCTGGAAGTAAAGTGGCTAATGGGTATTGCAGAATCTTACCACGCTCTAAAACCCACAGTTGCGTGTCGTGGCTTCTGTGAAATGGTGCTGTTTGGAGGTTGGAGAGGCATGGAAGGGAGTAGATAATCAGGGCCACTGTGCACACTCGTGCAGGGAGGAGAGCCTTGCTGAGCAGGTAAAGGGGACCAGAATCCAGCCCAAGCTGCAGCCACCAAACCCCACAGGGAGTGCTCAGAGGCACTGTTTCCTAGCGTTGCAGGAAACAGTGGTGACCTGTTAAAAGAGGTTATTTCAACAGAGTGCCCAAACAATGAATTTTCTTTTTTTTTTCTTTGAGTTGCAGTCTCAGTCTGTCGCCCAGACTGGAGTGCAGTGGCCGCTCCTGGCCACCGGAGCCTCGACCTGCTGGGCTCCGGTGATCCTTCTGCCTCAGCCTTCCAAGTAGCTGGAACTGCAGGCATGAGCTACCACGACCGGCTAATTTTTTATTTATTGTAGAGATGGGGGGGGGTCTCACCAAGTTGCCCAGGCGGGTCTCGAACCTGCTGGTTCAGGCAATCCACTCATCTCGGCCTCCCAAAGCGCTGGGATTACAGGCTGAGCCACCGAGTCCGGCAACAACGAATTTTCTACAGACTTTCTATTCAGCTCACTGAGAAACATTTAGAAACAGAAATGACCAGAGAAAATAACACACTTGGACTTCAGCTACCAGCCTTTCATACCCTAGACCCAGCACAACTCACTTCCTACAGGCTGATAAGCTGTCCAACCTTATGACATTTGGGAGACTCAGAGAAATTAGCACTTCTAGGTGTGAGGGCTGACTTCCCTCCAGGCACCTCTCAAGGTTATGAGCTATCTCCCACTATCATCTATTTCCCATCCATTCTTCCTTCTTAATTCACTAGAAAAATCCCTCCTACAGCCAGATATAACCATGTGCTTTATCAGCCAGGCAATGTTTATTTTACCAAATATCGAAGTTGTAGAGTGTTTGCAATGGAACACGGTTCATAACTGTTAGAATATTCCCTACAAAATAAAAAAAAGAAGGAAAATAAGATGAAAACTTATGACCAAAAGGATACTGATCATATCTTAACTTCATAAAAGAGCTTAAATGTGCTCACACAACATTGGCCGCCCAGGCAGTCGTGAATCATATGTACTTACAAATACATCTAATTTCCATTTATTTTCTCTTTACTTTTACTAATAGAGTCTTAGATCCTCCAGGGCAAAAAAAAATAGCTACTTTGTAAGGCAAAAGGGAGTTTGTCCGGTATGTCCTGAAATAATCTGTGCTTTTAAATTTGGAGGCTAGAACAGTGGAATTTGCTAGCCCAGAAATTCCCCATAAGTTCAACACCACAGAGAGGTAAGAGGAAAAGAGAATTGAAGCTACTCTGCCATGTCATTCTTCCTTAGGACTGTGCTCCAAGGCTCACACGGGATCTTGTGCTGATAGCAATGCGAGTCAAGACACAGCAAGACCAATGTGTGCTTGGATGTATATTCACATTGCTCCATGAGCACATACTGAAATTACCAGTCAAGCCAAAACAAATCACTACTGTCGATTTGTTTTATGCAAAAGGAAACAATGATTCTACTATGCTGTCCCTGCAAAATGTTACTCATAGCTTGACCTTTCAGCAGCCTGCTGAGAGTTCCTGGAGAAAAATTACACTTCCCCAAGGACTAGTGCTGCTTGAATCCATAATCTCCGCTTGCAGCCGAGGACCGATTGGTGAGGGCCAATCTCCCTGCATCTTTCTCACGCCACTTTTCTGCATCTTTCCGTGCGTCTCTTAGCAGGAAATCCAAAACTTCTCTACTTTTCCAAAACCTATTTCCCTTCATTCTCAGGCAATCACTTCACTTTCTACACAGAAAAAAAGAGAGAGAGAGCTGTTCCATAAATATTCCCTCCATCTCCCACTATCATCTATTCCCCACCCATTCTTCCTTCTTAATTCACTAGAAGGATCCCTCCTACAGTCCAGAGATAATGTCATTGCCTTTGTTCTGGAGGAGAGTGAGTCCTTCCTGCCACCATAGATATAAGGAAGAAGTTATAAATAATTTCCATAACTTTCTTCTCTACTACATTCTTATTTTGCCCTTCTTCTGGCTCTGTCCCTTTAACGATTATCATAATACAGTAAGAAAGGGATTGGCAGTAGGAGGAAACTGCCGGGGGCGGGGAAGGGGATACACCTCATCAACAAGGGTACCTGAATAATGAATACCTAACCCAGAATTGTACCCCACATCTTTAAAACAAAATTAAAAAATTTAATGCACTTAAATCTCTCATCTTTTACCAGCTCACTCAGGTACTCATCAAGCCTTCAAAAGAAAAAATTTCTCTACTCCAAAGTTCATAGATTAGAGTCCATGATCTTCAGAAACTTCCTGAAATTATATTCAAAATCATGTTATTGTATATATGCATTTTTATAGAAAAAGAATCTATGGCTTTCCTCCGAGTCTCAAATAGGCTGGTAACCCAAAAATGGTAATGAGCCATTCCAGATCCAAAATCCACATCTGCTTGCATTACTCCTCCCAGTTAAAATAATTCAGGGGTACCCTCATCATCTTTAGTTACAATCCAAATGCTTGAGCCGAAACCTGCCAGCCTTTCTCAAATATTTATGATGTGCCCCACTACTAATAAATTGCAGAACCAGAATTTAAAAGTCTCTCCAAATTCAAAGTTCGTGTCTCAAGTAAAATGACTTACAGAAAACTTATGTTTGTTTGAAATTATCCACTTAATAGGACTGGTTCTTCAGAAGTGAACAGAAGACACTTCATCAGCTCCGTCAGGGATGGAGAGTCAAAGCTTTGACTCTGAGGCCAGACACCTTCTATCCCCAGGAAGGTCAGGCAGGCTGATTCGTGTTTCTAAACAGAGGTTGTTTCTAATGAATTTTAAAGTACTATTTGATGAACCCTCAAACTCTCTGGAAAAGATGGGGAATGAACACTCGGCACTTTAAGGGATTAAAAAGAAAGTCTCTCGCATAAAACAAAATACACACACACAAGTGAGTACAGTATAAGAAAAAATTGGTAAAATCTGAATAACATAGGTGAATTGTATGAATATCATGGTTGTGATATTATACTATAGTTTTATAAGAAGTTACAATAGGGAGAAACTGGGGGTTGGTTGCACAGGATCTCCCTCTACTATATATTTCAACTGCATGAGAAACTACAATTATCTATGAATAAAAATTCTAATAAAAAAAAAAAAAGGAGGCCAGGCTCGGTGGCTCAGCCTGTAATCCTAGCACTTTGGGAGGCAGAGGTGAGTGGATTGCCTAAACCCGCGGGTTCGAGACCAGCCCGGGCAACTTGGTGAGACCTCATCTTTACAATAAAAAATTTTTTTTTAATTTAAAAAAGAGAAATCTCCCAACACCAAAACCCAGGGTGGGTCCAAGGGAATAAGGATGGAAATCATGTTTCCAAATTCTTTACAAAGCAAAGGCTGGATCCGCTGTAGCATCTCACCTCAGAGAGGAATCACTCTGCGCAGTTCTGAAAGTGACTGGGCACCAAGAGACATGACCTTGGGCACCTGCACCTGGGCATGGACCCCTGCAGCATGGAGATTTACTTGGTCTGCCTGGTTTCAGGAGATCCCTACTTCAGATTAGGAGCTGAAGCGAAAGACATACGGAACTCTCTATACAATCTCTGCAACAGTAGTGGTAGGAAGAGCATCCTCCAAGAATTCATGTCCATCTAGAACCTAAGAACATGACCTTATTTGGAAATAGGGTCTTTGCAAATGTAATTAAATTAAGGATATTGAGACTAGATGAATTTAGGATGGGCCTAAATACAATGATTACTATTCTTTTTTTATAATTTCTTAATTATTTCTGACTTTTATTTCAAATGAATTAGTAATAAACCAGCATTAAGTATTCTCAGTCACTTTAGGTTTCTCCAAGCTTTGATCACTCATTTATTTCTTTTTTTTCTTTCTCTTAATTTTTTATTTTAAAAATGCGGTGTACAATTCAGGGTTAGGTTTACAGTTGTTCATTATGCAGGTACCCTTGTTGATGAGGTGTACCCACCCCCAGCAGATTCCCCCTACTGCCAATCCCACCTTACCCCCTTCCCTGGCAGTTTCCCACTACTGCCAATCCTTTTCTTATGTATTACCATAATTGTTCAAGGTCTGCTTATGAGTAAGAACATGTGATACTCGGTTCTTTGTTTCTGTGATAGATTGCTCAGTATTATAGACCCTAAGTCCATTCAGGTTGCTGTAAAGTTTATGATTTTGTCTTTCTTTATAGCTGCATAATATTCTATCATGTAAATGTACTACATTTTCTTTATCCAGTCCACCTTCAATGAGCAGCATGGTTGGTTCCATGTTTTTGCTATTGTGAAAAATGCTGCAATAAACTTGCGTGTGTAGGTATCTTTTTCATAGAGTAGGGGGATTGCGGGGTTGTATGGGAGGACAATTTTTATTTTTTTAATTTTTATTTTTTTTATTTTTTTGAGTTGGAGTCTCACTCTGTTGCCCAGGCTGGAGTGCAGTGGCACGCTCACCGTCACCCCAGCGTCGACCTGCTGGGCTCCGGTAACCCTTCCATCAAAGTCTTTCAAGTAGCCAGAACTACAGGTGTGCACTACAATGCCCGGTTAATTTTTTATTTATTTACTTATTGTAGAGATGAGGTCTTGCCAAGTTGCCCAGGCTGGTCTTGGACCTGCGGGCTCAGGCAATTCACTCACCTCAGCCTCCCAAAGTGCTGGGATTACAGACTGAGCCACCAAGCCTGGCCTGTACCAATTTTTTTATCCAGTCTTCTTTCGATGAGCAGCATGGTTGGATCCATGTTCTTGCTATCGTGAACAATGCCGCAATAAACATACATGTGCAGATATCTTTTTCATAAAGTGACTCGAGTTCCTCCTGGTATAATCCCAGTAGGGGGATTGCGGGGTCATATGGAAGATAGATTTTTAGATCTTTTAGAAATTGCCACACTGTTTTCCACAGAGGCTGTACTAGTTTGCACTCCCACCAACAGTGTAGAAGTGTTCTCTTTACCCACATCCTCTCCAGCATCTATTGTTTTTTGAGTTATTGATTTTTGCCATCCTTACCGGAGTTAGGTAGTATCTAGGTGTAGTTTTAATTTGCATTTCTTTGATGACTAGTGCGGCTGAGCATTTTTACATGTGATGGTAGCTCATATATCTTCTTTTGAGAAGTGTCTATTCATGTCTTTGGCCCACTTTGTAATGGGGCTGTTTGTTTTTTTCTTTTTGGCACGTTTGAGTTCCTTGTAGATCCTTGCCAGATATACAGTTGGTAAATAATTTTTCCCAGTCTGAGGGCTGTCTCCCGGCTCTCTTGATGGTTTCTTTGGCTTTGCAGAAGCTTGTCAGTTTGATAAGGTCCCACTTGTCTGTCCTATTTCTTATGGCATGGGCACTTGGAGTTTTGATCATGAATTGGTTGCCAGTTCCAATTTCCATAGGATGTCTCCTGCATCTTCTAAGGCTCTTATAGTTTGAGGTTTTACGTTTAGGTTTTTGATCCATTTCAAGTTGATTTTTATGTATGGTGATAAGTAGGGGGTCTTGTTTCAATCTTCTGAATGTGGTCAGCCAGTTTTCCCAGCAGCATTTACCAAATAGTTTCTCCTCTCCCCAGTGGTTGGTGATGGAGGCTTTGTCGAGGATGAGTTGGTTGGGAAATTGAGGTTTTGCTTCTGGAATCTCTATCCTGTTCCATTGGTCTGTATATCTGTCCTTGTACCAATGCCAGGCCCTTTTGATTATTGTAGCGTTAGAACAAAGTTTACAGTCTGGGAGTGTGATACCTCCCACTTTGCTTTTTTTGCTGAGGATTGTTTTGGCGATTCGTGGTCGTTTGTATTTCCATATGAATTCCTGTATTGTCGTTTCCAGGTCTGAAAAGAATGCTGCTGGTACTTTAATGGGTATTGCATTGAATCTGTAGATTGCCTTGGGTACGATGAACATCTTAACAATGTTGATTCTTCCAGTTCATAAGTATGGAATATTTTTCCATTCGTTTGTGTCATCTTTGATTTCTTTGAGCAGTGTTTTGTAGTTTTCGTTGTAAAGGTCTTTCACATCTCTGGAAGATGCCAAGGTACTTGATGCTTTTTGTGGTTATTGTGAATGGGATCGTGCTTTTTATTTGGGTTTCTGTTTGTTTATTGTTGGTGAACAGAAATGCGACTGTCTTTTGCACATTTACTTTATACACTGAGACTTTGCCAAAGTCCTTTATCAGTGAAAGGAGGTTTTTGACAGATCCTCTTGGGTTTTCCAGGTACAGCATCATGTCATCTGCAAAGAGGAGTAACTTGACTTCCTCTTTTCCTATTAGGATAGCCCTGATCTCCATCTCTTATCTGATTATTCTAGCTAGGACTTCCAAAACTGTGCTGAACAGGAGGGGTAATTGTGGGCATCCTTGTCTTGTTCTGGTTTCAGTAGAAATGGTTCCAATTTCTGTCTGTTTAGCAGGATGCTTGACTGTGGGTTTCTCATAGATGACTCTCACTATTTTGCGGTATATTCTTATAAGAAGAAGACACAAAGAATGGAGAATAGTGCTCCCAACACTTTGATTTGGATGTCGGGCCTCCACAACTATGAGAGAATAAAGTTCTGCCATTCTAAGCCACCAATTTGTAATAATTTGTTGCAGTTGTCCCAGGAAACGAATACAGAAACTTTTACATAAATCTAAAATTATTCCAAAATTTAAAAAAAGACTAGTGTGAGGTCTGATCAGTCATCAATCAACACAAACAGCCAGTCCTGCAGAGGAAAAAGTCAGAGCAGAAGGCAGCCCTGGACTATGGAAATGGGGACAAAAAAAAGACAGAGGCAGAATCTGACCTGGCTACACAGGTCCCTGTAAAGGTCTGAAGTGTCACATGGCCAGTCCTGCTCTCAAAAGCAAAGGAACTAGATCATTCAAGCCAGTGAGACTGGAATTCAGAGACAGATAAAAATCTAGGAAATTGCCAGGCGAGGTGGCTCATGCTTGTAATCCCAGCACTTTGAAAGGCAGAGGTGAGAGGATTGCCTGAGCCCAGGGGCTCAAGACCAGCCTGGACAACTTGGCTGTAGAGATCGCATCTCTACAGTAGATCAAAAAATCAGTTGAGCATGGTGTTGAACACTTGTAGTTCCATCTACTTAGAAGACTGAGGCAGAAGGATCGCTAGAGCCCAGCAGGTCAAGTCTGCCGTAACCATGAGCATGCCACTGCACTCCACCCTGGGTGAGAGTGAGACCTGACTCAAAAAAAAAAAAAAAAATCTAAGAGCTAGACAAAGCTATGGTAACAGGAGATGCCAACATGATGACTATCCCATCCCATGTCAGACTCTGTACAGTTTACCTGTGATAGCTAAGTACTCTGGAGGGACTACAAGAATAAGGTCCAGCCCAATGAAGGGTTGACTGAAACTAGTGTTGTCTCAAGGCCCAGAAACAGCTTAATTGAGCGGGAATTCAGGACAGAACTCCAGACAGACCAAAGGAAAGGAAACAAGTGACAAGGCAGAATCAGCAGAATGGCAGTCTCGGGATGCAGAGCAAGTAGCGAAGGGAGGCAGGAGCAGAGAGGAGAGTTTGGAAACGCTGTACCTCTGGAACTACACGTTTCTTCAGGAATATTATATTTAGTTTGGCATACCAAACTAAAGACGATACAGGTCTTGCTCCAAGGACTTCAGATGTTCATAGTTCGAATGTAGAGCGTGTTATTCTCCTACTAGACAAGTTTCTGGGTTATGTTGAAAGACCTACTTTCAGTCTTTCTGCAGTTTGGTCATTTCAAATGCAAACCGCTTGATCTCTGTAACATAATTTTTCTTCATTGAGGAAACCATTTCCTCACCTTGTTCATATTCTGTCTCTCAAGTAATGGACAGAAAGCTTTGTAAATGAGGGGGGAAAGGAACAATCCTATGTCATTTAAATGTGTGAATTGCATATTTGCAATATCTCTCTTCTCTCACTCACACACACACACAGAGAAAGAGAGAGAGAGTCAGAATTATCTGTTATTGGCAAAAATTTATAATGGATTTATCTAATCTTTAAAATACAGGTGGAAGTAGATACACTACCAGAATTAATCTCTCACTAGTCATAACCCAAGTTCTTTATTTAGGAGATATTTTTCATTTGCAAATAATCTCTATTTAAGCAAAGTCTCCAATTTTTTAAAAAGTGTCTATCTCTTATTCTCATGTGCTGATTCTGAACTCCTTGAGAGCAGAGAGGATGTCTTATTCTTAATGACCAGACCCAGACTCTTAATCAAAGAAGTCTTTGAAGCTCTGAATGTGTGTGAAAATTTTTGAAGGACTGTTCATTTTCCTGGCAAGAGAGTCTTTAACTTTCATCATATTCTCAACGTTTTTAATTCAAAACTCTCAACAGTTTGGAACCACATATTACAAACTAAATAAATGTTTTCTTAACCAACTAATTAATTTATTTATATATTCTGCCAATTCTCCCCAGGCAGGAGCTACCAGAAACTTTAGCTGAACAAGCTGGGTTTATTACTTGCTGCAGAGAAAAATATACATCATGGAAAACTGGTGAGATGTCTCAATAAGAGACTCATAGAAAGAACCAATTATAGGATTTGGACTTTGATGGAGTGACTTAGGAGAAAGTCCCTTATTGAGTATTTCAATCTTAGACTACGTAAGGAGGGACTAGCATATAGAAAAAGCTGTAACTAGTAAAGAAGCAGCATTTCATTTTGACTGACAGAGGGGTGTTTTGTGGATATTCGTGGGTGGCACAGTGACCTTGTTTGTGTCTGCACTTAGACAAAATTATGAAGTGGCCTTGCTTCATCTCATTTTACCATGCACTCAGTGTAAAACTTATCTAAAATTGGTGTTCTGTGATGTCTAACAGGAGAATAACTTGGCCTAACTGTGAGTGCAAGGCCAGCTTCTGTATGTCAGGGGCTCCTCTTTTTTCTTTCTCAGTTCGTAATAATGGGAAGATTTTCTGCAAGGTAAAGTAATTCAGTAAGGGAATAGTAAGCTTATAAATTTTCTGATGTAAACATTGCCGTTGAAACTAAGGTAGATAACTATATCTAGGATAAAATAGATATCACGTTTTTATATACATTGTGAATTACATCCACTCAATAAGGCGTCTTATTCAGTATTCTTTTACATTCCACAATAGTTTTCTGTGGAAGGTACATAAAAAAGTGGTTTTATTTAAAGCCAGGCATTATATGGATGCATGATTTTTGTAAACTTTAGGGCCAAAATAGGCATAGGATTACAAATACCTTAAAAGGAAACTAATGGGAAAGGACTGTGTGTATTCTGGGAAGTTTACAGAAGTTACTATGTTTACATGCTTATATTTTATGAATTTATATATCTACATTTCAACTTTATGTTTTCATGTTGTGATCATCTGAAGAACCACGATAGCATAAACATGTTTAGGATGACTATCTCATTGCCAAATACTACCAGGTGATGTCTATCCCTTGTGTTTCCCTGGAAGTAAAATCTTCTTTGCTCCAAGGGAAACCAGATGACATCACAAGGCACTGCAATGTCAGGCCAATAGAAGTTGGACCAGAGGAAAATGGGAAAACTGAGTCATTACATAGCACACAAGCATACAATAATGCAAGTATAAGAAATTCAAAAGAACTTGTATCTAGCATAGAGAATAGAAGACTATCAGCACTTCACAAAATAAAAAAGGAAGGAAGGAGATAGGTGTTTACAAGAATGTGAACAGAGATGATGTTGGGTGACAGGACTAATTACAGACTGGCTTTTTTAATGACTTCATCTCTTTTTTAACAAAGCTCAAATTTCCTTTAATAATTATGTACTTTTTAAAATAAAATTTATTTTTTAAATCATTATGTTGTCCAATAAAATGTTATTGGACAGTTTTCTTAATAATATTTTACGTGCCTGATACTTTATAAAACACTATAAAACTCCTAGTTTCTGGTCTGACATATACAAAGCTTAGAAGTTGAATTCCAATCCTTACATCTAGAAAAAAAGTTGTACAACTAAAAATCGACTGAGGCCATTGCTTTATTAAACTCTGGTGTCTCCATGTGACTCTTTGAGCTATGGTCACCATGTTTCCTTAGCTTTGACTCTCTCCCCCACCCTGAGGAGATGAAACTTCGAAACTCTCTCTCTCTCTCTCTCTCTCTCTCTCTCTCTCTCTCTCTCTCTGTCTCTCTCTCTCTCTCTCTCTCTCTCTGTCTCTCTCTCTCTCTCTCTGTCTCAAAACAAACTTTGCTTGAAAAGAAAAAAAGTCAACTGAATGTCGACACTCTGAAATTCAAACTGAATGTCAACAACTCTATACTTAGACCCACCATAGAATTGAGATCACAGGGCAAACCACCCTGAAAACTAGAGAGACAGGTGAACGGAAGAAAATCATCACTCACTGGAGCAGAAGCTGCTGCTGGAGACTGGAAGGAGCACTTAAAGCAGTAATTCACTAATTTCTGGAGACTGAGTTTGAGCTAACTTGAGTGATAAAAACTCCTGGGGGTCCTGCCTCATGGAGGTCCCCACACTTTCATGAGTTTTACCCCCAGGAACTCGCTTCAGGTTCTCAAGTGAAGTTCAGATTAAAAACTCCCCACACGCTTCCAGCAAGGGGAGAGGGAAAGTAACAATTTTGAGATAAACCCAGAGCACTTAATTTTCCTTAACAATTGCCCTAAAAAAACTAATAGATGTCTGCTTTCCTATACATTAGCAATAAAAAATCAGAATTTGAAATTAAAAACACAGTACCATTTATATTCACACCAAAAGATAAATACTTGAGTTTAAATTCAGCAAAACATGTGCAAGATCTACAGGAGGAAAACTATAAACTCTGATGAATACAATCAAAGAATATCTGAATAAATGGAGAGATGTTCTATGTTCATTGTTTGGCAACTTCCTCTTTTGATCTATCGAGTCAATACAATTCCAATCAAAATCTTAGTTACTTTGTGAATATTGACAGACTGATTCTAAAGTTTATATGAAAATGCAAAAAATTCAGAAGTGCCAACACAATACTGAAGAATAAAGTCGGAGGACTGACACTACCTGAGTTCAGTACTTAGTATAAAGCTATAGTAATCAAGACAGTGTAATGTTGGCAAATAAATAGACAAACAGATCAATAGAATAGTGTAGAGAGCTCAGAAATCCACACAAACACAATTAATTGACCTTTGACAGAGGAGCAAAGGCAATTCAGGGAGAAATGATAGTCGTGTTAGTTTACAAGGGCTACCATGACAAAATACCACAGATTGGGTGACAAACAATAGATAGCCATTTGCTCATGGTTCTGTAGGATAGAATTCCAAGGTCAAGGTGTCAGAAAGTTTCGCTCCTTTTGAAGTCTCTCTTGACTTGCTGATGGCCACCTTCTCAGTCTGTATATGTGTCTGGTACCTCTAATATCTTCTTACAAAGACACAAGTAATATTGAAGTAGGGCCCACTCTAAGGGCCCTACTTTAATTTCCTCTTTGAAAAACCTATTTCCAAATACAGTTACATTGAAATATAGTGGGAGTTAGGGCTTCAACGTCAGAATTATGGGGGACACAATTCGGCCCATAACATTTTTCTTTCAACAAACTGTTCTGAAATAGCTGGACATCCATATGTAAAGCATGAATCTAGACACAGGACTTATACCTTGAACAAAGATTAATTTCAGTGTAAAATACAAAATTATATAATTTCGTGAAGATAACAATGGAGAAAATCTAAGTAACATTGAGTTTGGCAATGAGTTTTCAGATGCAACACCAAAAGCAGAATCCATGAAAAAAGAAAAATTGTACTTCATTAAAACTTAAAACTTCTGCTCTACCAAAAAAAAAAAAAAAAAAACCCAAAAAAAAAGACAAGCCATAGATTGAGAGAAAATATATGGAAAACATATATCTGATAAAGAATTTGCATCTAAGACATATAAAAAACCCTTAAGACTAAAAAATAAGAAAACAGAGTGAAAAGAAGGTAGGTAAATAAATAAAAAAGAAAAATAAAGTGAACAACTCAACTCAAAAGTGGGCAAAAGATGTGAACAGACACCTCACCAAGTAGCTGGAACTACAGATGTGCACCAACATGCCGTGTACTTTTTTGGTTTATTGTAGAGTTGAGATCTCACCATGTTGCCCAGGTTGGTTTTGAATTCCTGGGATCATGCAATCCTCTTGCCTCTGCCTCCCAAAGTGCTGGGATTACAGGCGTGAGCCACCGAGTCCAGCCCGGAAACATTTTGGCAAAGGATTATGTGTATTCTGGGAAGTCACTTTATTACTATGCTTATATTTTGTGAATTTATATGTTTACATTTCAACTTTGTGTTTTCATGTTGTGATAATCTGAAGAACCTTCCAAGTAGCTGAAACTACAGGCGCACGCTACCATGCCCGGCTAATTTTTTGATTTTTTGTAGAGACAAGGTCTCACCAAGTTGCCCAGGCTGGTCTTCAACCCCCGGGCTCAGGCAATCCTCTCGCCTCTGCCTCCCAAAGTGCTGGGATTACAGGTTTGAGCCACCGAGCCTGGCAGACTTTTTTTTTTTTTTTTTTTTAGTCAGAATCTCACTTTTTCGCCCCAGCTGGAATATCACGCTCCTGGCCATTTCAGCCTCTACCAGCTGGGCTCAGGCGATCCTTCTGCCTCAGCCTTCCAAAGAAGAAATGCAGATGACAATTAAACATAGAAAAAGAGCCTCAATATCACATGTCATTAGGGAATTGCAAATCAAAACAATGAGAAGCCACCACACACCTGTTAGAAGGGTTAAAATGAAAGCCAGGTGCAGTTCCTCATGCCTGGAATCCCAGTGTTTCAGGAGGCCAAGAGAAGAGGATTGTTTGAGCCCAGAAATTCGAGGTTATGGTGAGCTATGATTGCATCACTTTTCACCTGGGCAGCAGAGTGAGACCTTGTCTCTAAAAATAAAGACTAGAATGAATTCTAAAATAAATAAAAGAATGGTCAAAATCCAAAATACACACAATGCCAAGTCCTGGTGAGAATGTGGGGCAAAAGAACTCTCATTCACTGCTGGTGGAAATGTGAAATGGAGCCAGGCGCTATGGCTCACGCCTATAATCCAAGCACCTTGGGAGACCAAGGGAGAAGGATTGCCTGAGCCTGGAGTTTGTGACCAGTTTAGGCAATATAGCAAGGCCTCGTCTCTACCCCACCTCCCCCAAAAATTGAAAAATTAGCTGAGCGTGGTGTGCACACCTGTAGTCCCAGCTATCCAGGAGGCTGAGACTCCAGGATCGCCTGAGTTCAGGAGGTTAAGTCTAGCCAACTGTGGTCATATCACTGCACTCCAGCCTAGGCAACAGAGTAAGACCACGACAGAAAGAGAGGAAGAGAGAGAGAAAGAGAGTGAGTGAGAGAGAGAGAGAGAGAGAGAGAGGAAGGGAAGGAAGGAGGACGGGAGGGAGGAAAGAAATGCAAAATGGTGCAGCCGCTTTAGAGGACAGTTTAACATTCTGTTACAAAGCTCAACACAGACTCACCATCCAATCCTGCAATCACGTTCCTTGTTACGTATGCAAATGAACTGAAGACGTATGTCCTTCCCAAAAAATGCACCCACGTATTTATAGCAGCTTCCATTATAATTTCCAAAAATTAGAAGCCACCACATTGTCTTCAACAGGTAAATGAATAGACAAACTGTGATACAAGCACACAATGGAATATTATTGAGCCGTAGAAATGAACAAGCTATAAAGTCACATAAAGAGATGAAGGAATCTTAAATGCATGTTGCTTGGTAAAGAAGCCAGTATGAAAAGGCTGCATACTGTATCACTACAGCTAAGTGACATTCTGAAAAAGGCAAAACTATAGACAGTGAAAAGACCAGGGGTGGCCAAAGGCTTGCAGGAAGCAATGAATAGGCAGAGCTCGGGGGATGTTTAGGGCAATGAAACTATTCTCCATGATACTGTAATGGTGGATGCATAACGTTACATTCTTGTCAAAATCCATAGAAGAGTATGACACTACTAAGGACGGAACTGTGTCTCTCCCAGAATTCATCCCCTGAACCCTAACCCCCAAAGTGACTGTACCAGGAGACAGGACCTTTAAGGAAATAATTAAGGTTAAGTGAAGTCATAGGGTAGGCCTTGATATGCTGGGATTCGTGCCATTATAGGAGGATACATCAGAGTACACTCTCTGTTTCTCTGTCTCTGCTCAGGCACAGAGAAAGCCAGTGGGAGCGCACAGAGAAGAGGCAGTTACCGACAAAGAAGAGAGCCAACCTCTCTTCCACCAGAAACCAACCCTGCTGGACCGCAGTCTGGGCCTTCTTGCCTCCAGAACAGTGAGCAAATAAATGTCTGTTGTGTAAGCTATCTAATCTGTGGTATTGTGTTATGGAAGCCTGAGCAGACTGATACAAACTCAGTGAGCGAACTCTCATGTAAACTATAGACTTAGTTAATAATAATGCATCAAGCCGGGCTCGGTGGCTCAGCCTGTCATCCCGCGCCTTTGGGAGGCTGAGGTGAGTGGATTGCCTGAGCCCGCGGGTTCAAGACCTCATCTCTACAATAAAATCAAAAAATCAGCCAGGCGTGGTAGCACACGCCTGTAATTCCGGCTGCTCGGAAGGCTGAGGCGGAAGGATCGCTGGAGCCCAGCAGGTCGAGGCTGCGGCGGCTGGGAGCGGCCACTGCCCTCCAGTCTGGGCGACAGAGTGACACTCCAACTCAAAAAAAAAATAAAAAATAAAAAAAATAATGCATCAATATTGGTTTTTCAACTATAACAAATGCACCACACCAATGACAGGTGTTAATAGCAAAAACTGTGTGGAAGGGTGGATGTGGAGAGTGATGCATGGGAATGCTGTGCTTTCAGCTCATTTTTTCTGTAAACCTGAAATTGCTGTAAAAAAAAATTGTTCATTAGTTTAAACAATATTTTGACCTAGAACTTTTGTGACTTTTGCAATAAAGTGTTTCAAAAAGATTACAATCTGGTCATACGCTATAGCTGCCAATATGTCATTATAAATTGATGGTTATAGATATTCACCAAAAGTTTTCATCTTTTTGGTCTTTGATAAAATATAATTTTGCTGACAAAGAGGAAATTAGCAAAATATTTTAAAGTGTATGTTTTAGAATATTAATATTGGTCAGAGCTTAATCAGAAAAGCAGAGCCATTGTCCTATTTTTTAAAATTTTGCAATCCAGAGCCCTCTGGGTTTCTCAGCCTCTAAAATTAACATTTTGGTCCAGATGGCTCTATGTTGGACGGATTAGTGCTGTCCAGTGCTCTGTAGAATACTTAGCTATACACCTGGACTCCGCCTCTTAATGCAAGTAGCAACCCTCACATCTGATTCCCTTCAACCTCCTCACCCCAACATTATCATCAAAAATGTTTCCAGGCTGGGCTCAGTGGCTCCCGCCTGTAATCCCAGCACTTTGGGAGGCAGAGGCAAGATGATTGTATGAGCCCAGGAGTTTGAAACCAGCCTGGGCAACATGGCGAGACCTCATCTCTACAATAAATCAAAAAATTAGAGGGCATGATGGTGCACGCCTGTAGTTTCAGCTACTTGGAAGGCTGAGGCAGAAGGATTGCCTAAGCCCAGCTGGTTGAGGCTGCAATAGTCGTGAGCGTGATACTCCAGCTGGGGCGAAAGAGTGAGAGTCTGACTAAAAAAAAAAAAAAAAAGTCTGTCAGGCTCGGTGACTCAAGCCTGTAATCCCAGCACTTTGGGAGGCAGAGACAAGAGGATTGCCTGAGCCCAGGGGTTCAAGACCAGCCTGGGCAAATTGGCGAGACCTCGTCTCTACAATAAATCAAAAAATTAGCCAGGCATAGTCACGTGTGCCTGTAGTTCCAGCTACTTGGAAGGCTGAAGTGGAAGAATTGCCAGAACCCAGCAGGTCGAGACTGCAGTGGCTGTGAGCGTGCCAATACACACCAACCTGGGCAACAGAGTAAGACTCCAACTCAAACATCAAAACCAAATAAAATAAAGTCTGCAGAATTGCCAAAAGTTTTCTGGTATCAAAATCCCCTTTCACTTGTGTAAAGGAATTTGAGACAGGGATGTGGGAGCTGGTTAAGCAATCTCTGTAAGGCTGGCACCTCCAAATCTAATGTGGAGCTTAAGGGTAGATGGTCCACAGGGTAGGTGGTCAGGAAGGGAAGATGAATGTGCAGTAGGGGTGAGCAGGAACTCACAGGCATGAGTGGGTTCCCCACAAGGACAGGCTTTTCTTTTTTTTTTTTTTGCTATTTCTGGCACTGGGGGCATGGGTGTCCTACCGAAGCTAGGTTCTTGGTCATACAGCTGAAGACACCTGACCCAGTAGTCAGGAAACTGAAAGAAAATCCGGGGAAGGTAGAGCGGTTGCAGACAAGTCACTGCTTCACATCAGCAGCGTGAATCAGCAGACAAGCAGCAATGTGTGTGAGCTACAAAACGGTTGCTGCTTCACTTCCACCCTACTATCTATCCACAGATCTCTCCTGTGGCTTACCCCAACCAAAAACGCACAGGAAAAGAAATTCTGGGGAGTGTCATTCCGCCTAACCAGCACATTACAAAACCACCACAAAGTCTCCCTTTAAAGTTATGGAATGAGAGTATTTGAAACTGATCAAGGAAGCTCATTAATAATTTTATTTTTTTCCAAACCGGGCTCAGTGGCTCAGCCTGTCATCCCGCGCCTTTGGGAGGCCGAGGTGAGTGGATGGCCTGAGCCCGCGGGTTCGAGACCCGCCTGGGCAGCGAGACCTCATCTCTACAATAAATCAAAAAAAAAATCAGCCAGGCGTGGTAGTGCATGCCTGTAATTCCGGTTACTTGGAAGGCTGAGGCGGAGGGATCGCCGGAGCCCAGCAGGTCGAGGCTGCGGTGACCGGAAGCAGCCACTGCACTCCAGTCTGGGCGACAGAGTGAGACACCAACTCAAATAAATAAATAAATAAATAAATAAATAATTTTATTTTTTTCCAAATGATATTCAAAAACTATGTATAAAAATTATCTCATAAATCTTCAAGGACCTCTAACAAACTATACACTTCCCACACAATATTAATTCTATTCAGTTTGCAAATTCTGTCTCGCGTTCCCTGCACTGTGGCCATATATAAATCAATCTTTTAAAATCAGTTTAAAACTCAGATATATTATCTGTGGCATATTAACAATTTATAGCTGCAGAGGCCTGACACTAATGCTCAACAGGACAAATATCAAACCATAATTCAAGTGAACCTCTAGTCTGCTTCCACCCTCTCCCCTTCTCTCTGCCAAGTATCTAACTTTATCTCTTCCAGGCAGGGTGACCTTGAATGGCCCTTATTTGCATAATGCATTTCCCATTGATTTTTTCATTCCCCACTAATCAGTTTAGAATCCATCTGCCAGAGACCGAAGGTGTCCTTGATGGGGCTGGTTACAGACCCTTCCTTGTGAATGAGCTCGTAGATTAGGAAAGATGAAGTGCATCCTCTCTGCGATATAAAATCGAGGCAATCTAGGAGGCTTTAAAATATGGCATGGGGCATAAAGGAATCTCACGATGCCCTACTTAGAACATTAAAAGATTAGACAAAACTACAGATAACAGCACCTTCTTTCTTGCTGCCCCTCTGTTACAGTTCCATGGTCACGGAGGGGCTTTATTTGGGAAACAACTTAGAAGAGAATATTATATCAAGTCAAAATCTGAATCAGCTTTGGAGTGGGTCACTGCCCGACTCTGTGTGGACATTCGTGAGGTAAACCACACCTCCTCAAGAGTCTAAGAGCCAAACACTCCTGCCTGCTATTACTCCAGAGTCTTAAAGAGTTTTGGTCACCAAGGGGATGTGATCTGAGATTAGCAACATACTTTATATTTCAGATACCTGTAATACAAATATCTGTAATGCTACAGATAATAGTTCACATCATTTATCTATCTCCCAATTAGATTGTAAACCTCTACAGGAAAATATAGAATGAATTACAGACTTACATGGCCACACCTTCTTAAGTGAACCTCCTTAAATGTACCGCTTCAAAAATTTTCAGGAGGAATCAGGGATGTTTTCACCAGCCTGTGAGTCAGTCAGTCATGATTTATTGCTAGCCACTACAAATAGTCAGACCTAGAACCACAGCCTCAAACCTCAATAATCCAACAGAGGTGTCACTTTAAGATGGAACTCATCTCCCAAACTGGGTGACCATTCTATTATGAGTGTAACCAGAAAACTGCTGCTCACAAGAGATGGCATTAATGTTTTTGCAGCACATAAAGACCGTTCTTTCTGTATTACACTCAAGGTGTACCATCATAAGCTCGCTTGAATCCCAAAGTACCAACAATTAGCAACGCAGCCGCTTTCCTCTTGCAACTCACAAACCAAGCTTTGACCTCTGCATTATTGCTGGAGCCTCTAAAAGATGTGAGCACTGTTGCTAAGCATTGCCTAACCTTACAGACATCCTCCTCTTTCCCGATGAATTATTTCTTGGACTCTTGGTCATGCTCGCTACAAACTGATTTCCACTGTGGTCTTCTCCCTCAATTTGCCCAGATTTATGTCTGAACCCTTACTGAATGGTGGAGTTACCGTGAAGGAACTCATCTCCTGTGTGAATCGGCAAAAGAGTCTCCCCTAACTACACTAACTACACCTACCAGAATCTATCTGAGCCCCAGGTAACCCACTTTGTTATATTTCTTGTGATTTCTAACCCTCATCTTCAACAAGTACCAATAAGAGAGCTGCCTCGATGAAAACTAAATTGTTGTTAAGGAATTACTTAAGAGTAGATAAAGAGTGTATTACCTTGACAAAACACCAATTTCCTGTGATTCTTTTTTACTGCATGTGAGCCTCTATTTTCTCTTCATCTGTAAAATGGGGGTAATAATAATAGTACTATCTCATAGATTGGTTGTAAGAACTAAATAAGGTAATGTGTACACATTAACTAAAAAAAAAATCCTTGGTATGGAGTAAATGCTCAGCAAATGTTACATAGCATTAATACGAAAGAAACAAAATAAAGGCTGGAAAAAGTACAGTTTCTGTTTTTTATAGAAGAAAGTTGCAGGCAGTGTAGTAAACTGATTATGTTCGTATTTATTTTATTTATTTATTTGAGTCAAGGTCTCACTCTGTCACCCAGACTGGAGTGCAGTGGCACACTCACAGCTCACACAGCCTGGACTTCCTGGGCTCAGGTGATCCTCCCAAGTAGCCGAGACTATAGGCGTGTACCACCACGCCTGGCTAATTTTTTATTTTTACAGAGATGAAGTCTCGCTATGTTGCCCAAGCTGGTCTTGAACTCCTGGGCTCAAGGAGTCCTCCCATCTCAGTCTCCCAGAGTGCTGGGTTTACAGGCATGAGACATCTCGCCCAGCCAAACAAGTACAGATTCTGTGGGACATCTAGGAACTGCTCTGTCCCTGAGGCCATTATATTAAGTTTCTTGAACCCTTGTAATTTAAACTTTGTATGATGTCAAACACTATTTAGTTGAAAACATTATAAGGTGTGGATACTTTGGAAAATCTTTTTGCTGAGAAGAAAGCTGCTTTTCTTTAGAACAAATGGAAATGTTAAGTAGCCTAAAATTTATCTTTATGCATCTTATGAGGAGGGACCCAAAAAGACAGGAATGATCTTGTGGAAGGCTGGCCCCTTGTAATACAGGCTTCCCCTGCTAGTTAAGGGCTCTGGGAACCCATCGGCCTCAGTGTACCAGCTAGCTTTGTTATGACAGGCTGCACTGGGCTTCAGTGAAATTTTTGTGGAGAATCTTTCAACACGTTTGCCCATTTCCTGATGGGTGATTTACAAGTGCACCTGCTCACACTGTGGTGAGTGCCCAGCGGTTTGGGGCCAAAATCAGCATCACCCTCCGTGCTTCACCCTCCCCATCTCACCCAATCTCACCCCCAGTGACTTTTTTTTTGTTTCCCCAGTTGAAAAAAGTCCTCAGAGGGAAACATTTTGCCAATATGGAAGAGGTGAAACAAAAAATGGCAGAAACACTAGAAGGCATCAAAATTGACATGTTCAAAAACTGTTTTGAGCCATGGAAAGAGCACCTCAGTGGGTGTATTGCATCAAATCAAGAGTACATTGAAGGTGATTGATGTTTAAACGTGTAAAAATAAACAATTTTTTATAAATAAATTTCAGGATTTTAGGGCTCTCCTCGTATACTCTATTTTTTATGGGAAAATGTGATGAGATACACATAGACAAATTGATACTGAGAAGTAGAGATTTTCTAAGAATTAGAAAATAAAGGAAAATCTAGCAAAATATTAACAAATTTTGAATCTAGGTGGGGGTGGGTATTCATTATACTATTATTTCAACTTTGTTATATGACTGAAATTTTTCATAATAAACAGTGGGAGAAATAGAAAAAATTCAAGGTATATATTAAGGTCACTGAAAATTGGGGCTAATATGTATGACTTCTATATCTCTAATATTATACATTGATGATTGATATTATCATGACCCTTAGCTATTACAAAATTTCTAGACAAGTCTCTTGAATTATCAAAGATTAATAATAATTAAATTTTTAAAATAAAAATAAAATTCATGGACACATTTACTGGAATATTGTTTGAATAGCAAAGAATTGGAAGACTGAAGGCTATTGACAAAGAACGGAATAAATAATGGTACATCTGGCCAGGCACGGTGACTCATGACTATAATCTTAGCACTTTGGAAGGCCGAGGTGAGAAGATGGCCTGAGTCCACGGGTTCGAGACCAGCCTGGGCAAGTTGGCAAGACCTGATCTCTATAATAAATCAAAAAATAAGCTGAGTGTGGTGGCACATACCTGTAGTTCCAGCTACTTGGAAGGCTGAGGCAGAAGAATCACCTGAGCCCAGCAGGCCGAGGCTGCAGTGGCCATGAGCAAACCACTGCGCTCTAGCCTGGGTGACAAAGTGAGACTCCAACTAAAAAAATAATAACAATAATGGTATATCTGTACAATATGCTGATAAGGTAAGAATGCCAAGATATATTGATAACAATAAAAGAAGAGAATGGAAGAGTGCATATAGAATATTATTATTTGCCTAAGAAAAAAAAAACATTTATCTATTTGCATAATTTTATGTGTATATCTAAAAGTTCGGGAAGGATATCCCAAACAAAGATAAATTGGCAGGGCATGGAGGAGGTGAGAGGGGAGTATGAGAAAGAGTTTTAGAGTCTACCCTTTTGAAGGCTTTTGAATCTTGTCCCATGTCAATGTGTAACCTGTTTTTTAAAATAAAGAAAATGAACACTTTTACATAAACACTTGAAATAAATAGTAAAAGAAGATAGATGAGCAGCATATTTTATTCTATACTTAGGAAAGTTACAAGCTTAACATGAAACTAATGCTCAAATAAGCAGGTATTGAGACACCACCAAACCAGCAAAACCCATCCATTCTTTTTGCAGTAAAAATGAATGCGTGACATCAGGATCTCTCTGAAAGGAGAATCTGGGAAGAAGAATAAAGGCCCTGATAAGCTAAGGTAATAAAAACACCAACTTCCTTATCAATTTCTTAAGAAACAAAGAAAGCTCTTGATACATGGGTTTCCTTTCAAGAGCACAAGGAAACCTTGACTGGCCATCTGATCTTTGCACAGTCTATATCCTACCACAGCCTAGGGCTGGCCCTGGCTAAGAACATGGACTTAAAAAGCAGTTTCAAGCACCCCCTAGTCCTCTCCATATTGTCAACCCCAAATCTGACATTTTAGATTCTGTTTCCTTTCACATCTCAGCAATTTTTTTTTACTAATTCTCCTAGTTTGCTTATTTAGTTAGTAACTTTGACCAGAGAAATAAAGAATATGAGGGGGGACCCAAAAAACTGGAGTTTATTTGTAAAAAATTGTCTTTATTCGTACATGTTTAAACTTCAGTCATCTTCAAAATACTCTCCATTTGATGGAATACACCTATCAAGATGCTTTTTCCATAACTCAAAACAGTTTTTAAACTCATCAATTTTGATGCCTTGTAGTGTTTCTGCTGTTTTTTTGTTTCTCTTCCACACTGGCAAAATGTTTCCCTTTGAGGACTTTTTTTCATCTGTGGAAACAAACAAACAAAAAAAGGCACCCAGGAGAGATCAGGGAATCGGGAGGGTGGGGCACATGGGTCATGCAGTTTTTTGGTCAAAAACTACTGAGCACTCAGCAAGGTGTAGGCAGATGCACAGTCATGGTGGAAGAATCAGTCACCTGTTTGCCAAAAGTTGAAACATTTCTTCTGCAAACTGTGAGGCAATCCTCTCAAAATTTCCATATAAAAACTTTGGTTGAGGCCGGGTTCGGTGGCTCAGCCTGTCATCCCGTGCCTTTGGGAGGCTGAGGTGAGTGGATGACCTGAACCCGTGGGTTCGAGACCCACCTGGGCAACTTGGCAAGACCTCATCTCTACAATAAATCAAAAAATTAGCCAGGCGTGGCAGCGTGCGCCTGTAATTCCGGCTACTGGGAAGATTGAGGCGGAAGGATCGCCGGAGCCCAGCAGGTCGAGGCTGCGGTGGCTGGGAGCGGCCACTGCACTCCAGTCTGGGTCTCAGAGTGAGACTCCGACTCAAAACAAAAAAAAAAAAAAAAAAACTTTGGTTGACCATTTGATCCAGAGGAACAAATTCCGAGTGTACTACTGAGAGACCCAAGAGATTAAAAAAAAACTCTAAGAGAACTATTACTATATGAATTCCTACCCCGCGTTCACTGTATTTGTTTGCAGTGTTTATACTTAGAATTTTGTTAAGTTTAATTTTTGTTTGTCTCATAAAATAACCGATTGCTTCCGCAACTGCTGCTAGCAGCATGTGAACGTCAAGTAATAAACCCCTCTCAGACATTCCTTTGCTTAGCCTGTCTGCTGACATTCCACTCTGCTCACTTAGCAGCTCCCCCGTCAGTCACAGGTAGCTGAGCGGACCAGACCAATCCCAAGTGCCCCCGTACCCATTAGGAGAAATTACCCTATCATGTAAAAACAAGTTTAAAGTTCTTTCCCCTCCCTCTGTAATGATGTATAAAAACTGCTTGCCATGCTGGATCCGGGCTCTCGTCCCTGAAGCTGCTGCTTCGGGTGTGAGCCCAGACTCGAGCCTGAATAAAGACCCTCGTGTGTTTGCATCGGAGCTGGCTCTCTGTGGTCTCTATCTCTCTCATTAGAGTCCCGGGTTCAACACTACAAGAGGACCACCCTCCAAAAGATAATTCTGGGATTTTTGGGGGGGTCTTCCCTCGTAGCTTGAGTTCAAATTGAAATATCCATGTTAATCCTATTCTGTTAAAAAAAAAATATTAAATACAACAGCTCTGTCATGTACAAATTCATTTAATGACCAAGTAATAATCCTTGAGCCTAACTACCTGGGGATATTTCTGTCTTATATGGTGGCTCTCTTTATCCAGCTGCGTGGCAGCAGCCTCTCTGTTGGTTCTCAGGGAGCTTCATCTCCCAGCTCACTCCCTGTGTAGCCCCCATTCTCCTACATAGAGGAGGACTAACAAAAAAAGATGGCAAAGTAACAGAATGCCACTTCAAAGATCAGCCTATAAAAAGACGGTGGCCTCCATCTTGGGCCCTGTCTTTTGCTCCTCCTGAGATCATTTGGCCTGGAGAAATTTGGCCAACTACTGTTTCGCAAGTAACCTTCAAAGCAGATCTTTCAGCCCCTGTTGAACCTGATGACTACAGCTCCAGCCAAGAGCTTGACTGCCACCTTGTGAGAGACTGAGCCAGAGGCACCCTACTAAACTGCTCCCGGATTCCTGATCCTCAAAACTTATAACCTAAAAAAAAATTATTAGTTTAAGCCATTAAGACAGCAATAAGTAATTAATACAAACTACAGATATTAAAACCACAGTTTTAAATGAATCAGTGAAATACCTAAAATGCAGTAAAATCTCTTGTCTGAAGAACAGAAGTAGTAAGGAATAGATGCTTAATAACGTTGATTGATGGTGTGATGAATTATCGGAAACCTCATTTCAATAATTCCATAATCAATGAAATGATCGTTACATTTTAAATTAATGTCGAGCTTGGAATGACTCATCAAAAATGAAATATTGTTTATCATAGCAAATTTTGCATATTTTTATATTCTGTCTGTGAAAATCCTTTTATGGCATTAATACATTAACAACTTCTCTATTTGCATAAACAGAACCACCAATCCCCAGTTCTGTCAGTTAATAAGCAGTTTACTGAACCTGAAATTCAATTTATAACTCTAAATTTTATTTCAGTGTTAATTCCTCTAGAATCAATGCCTGAAACGACACTTGCTTTAAAGAATGGGGCATGAGTGCCCTCTTGTGATGGTACGGGCATTTGAAATTAATTTGTAAATATTTTTCAGCTGCATATGAGATAATTTGAACCAAATCATTTTGCAAGCACAGATGTCCTTTATTGCTAAGCCAATTTGTATTCATACATTTAAGTGAGGTAAGGACAAGTACCTGAAGAACTTGGTTAATGTTAGTAGACAATATGAATAGTTCACACTAAAGTGCTGTTCCTTTTATTGTTCTGGTAGCTCAAACCAAAATTTAGTAAAATAGAGGTTCTTCCAACTGACCACCACTTAACTATCTAGCAAATGATCTCCACTTCTGCTTTGAATCATAGACTCCCCAGACGAGAGGAAGTCTTCAAACCAAGCAAGGAGGCTCTGGTGTGCTTCCACTTCCTGGCTCCCACTGGGTAAGGTATCTGCCTTCCAGGCATCAATTGTTTGATCCTGAACTACTTATGTCATTTGTACTTGTGTTGAATTTATAACTAAATTAAATAATATGCAAAATAATGACTCATTGAAAGAGAAAGAAAATGTCAAAGAAAACAAAGTTGGATTCTTTGGGATGACTTCAGAAAATGGAATTGGGGAAAACTTTTTTGAAATTGTACACAGGCAAGAAAACTATAAGAAACAGTGAATAAACCGGGCTTGGTGGCTCAGCCTGTAATCCCATGCTTTGGGAGGCTGAGGTGAGTGAATGGCCTGAGCCCGCGGGTTCGAGACCCGCCTGGGCAACTTGGCGAGACTTCATCTCTACAATAAATAAATAAAAAACTAGCCGGGCGTGGTGGTGCGCGCCTGTACTTCCGGCTCCTTGGAAGGTTGAGGTGGAAGGATCACCAGAGCCCAGCAGGTCGAGGCTGCGGTGGCCGGGAGCGGCCACTGCACTCCAGTCTGGGAGACAGAGTGAGACTCCAACTTAAAAAAAAAAAAAAGAAAGAAAGAAAAAAGAAACTGTGAATAGAAGTCACAAAACTTAGAAAAATTCTAAACTCAAAAGCATCACCACATTAACAGACTACTTAAAAATGAGTTTTAATAAAAACTTTCAACTTTGCAACAACCTGGATGGATTTCGAGTTTATCATACTCAGTGATCTATCACAGAAACAAAGAACTGAGTACCACGTGTTCTCACTCATAAGTGGACCCTGAACATTTATCATAATACTACAAGAAAGGGATTAGCAGTAGTAGGATACTGCCAGAGAAGTTGGGGGTGGGAAGCATGTAACATCAATAAGGGCACTTAATCCTAAACCAGTGGGAGGCCCAAACTTCACCTGTACGTAGATCACTTATCTACCTAATCCTGGCTTGTACCCCACACCTTAAATAAAATAAAATTAAATCAAATAATAAATAAATAAAGCTTTCACCCAGCATCAAAAGATTAATATAATACTCATCTATTTTATACTAAAGTAAAATATTTTAGGTGCACATTTTCTTTTGAATGATTCTCTGCTTTAACGCTGAAGAGTAGTTTTTTTCTCCTAGCTTCTCATATTTTATATACATGTATATTTACATCAAAACTTGTACAAAATGTTTATATGAATGATTCTAAAATGAATTTGGGTCTATGGTGACCTGAAATACAAGAAATCAGTCTCTGGTTAAAAATCAAACCATAACATCTGGTACTAAAACCTGTGAATATTTGTATAAACTTTTTTTTTGTTTTTTTGAGTTGGAGCCTCACTCTGTCGCCCAGACTGGAGTGCAGTGGCCGCTCCCAGCCACCGCAACCTCGACCTGCTGGGATCCAGCAATCCTTCCGCCTCAGTCTTCCAAGTAGCTGGAACTACAGGCATGCGCTACCACACCAGGCTAATTTTTTGATTTATTGTAGAGATGAGGTCTCGCCAAGTTGCCTAGGCAGGACACGAACCCACAGGTTCAGGCAATCCACTCACCTCAGCCTCCCAATGTGCAGGATTACAGGCTGAGCCATCGAGCCCGGCTTGTATAAACTTTTAACCTCTAAAAGTACACTGCTCTTACATTGCTGACTTCAGTGTTTGGTATAAAATGTTTATGCATTAGCCAAGTGTGGTGACACATGCATGTAGTCCCAGTTATTCAAGAGGCTGAGGCAGGAGGATCTCTTGAGACCAGGAGACCACAGTCATTTTAAGTAAACCCAAATGACTTATCTGCAAGCCTGAGCATAGTTTTTCATGACAAGACCAGCTATAACATCAGATAAAAAGGACTTCTACCTCATTTTTAAAACTATTTTTAATTACCAAAATATGATTAATATAATGAGTTCGAATTACTATAAATGGCCAATATTTCTCTGAATTACATTTATTATAAAATTTTTGAGCAACTACCATGTGCTCCTTTTGTTCTTCCCTTGAATTTTATCTTGAATTTACACAGGTGCCTCAGTAACAATCACATAAATTTGCAAGTTTTCATTTATAATTTTTCTACTTTGCACTCCATGAGATTTGTTAAAAGATAAAATTACAACAAAGCTAATTTTGTAGATCTTAAATGGTTTTTATTTGTGTTCTAGAATCAGGCAGCAATCTGGACCAAAAGGGTTCACAATGCTCTGCCCCCCACCACATGTTCAGGTTACATTTGCAGCCAGAGAAAAAGTAAATGGCATACAGAAAACAGAAGCGAGGTAGAGAGTCTGCTTGACTAACTAGAGCTCAGCATTCAACTTAATTCTACCTGATTTGAACAGGTGGCCACCTGTGATTGAAACTCAACTGCTATGATTGTCTGAGAGTTCTACTTTTTACAAGAGTAGGTTACAGTCTGTAGCATCAAGTTATGTTACAGTTCACTGTGTGTGGAGAAACCTTTAAAACAAACGTAAAATATGCACAGAGACAACTTTAGGACAAACATAATTCAATTTAACAAATCTATCCTTTTGGTCAACTTCTCGACTTTGAGAAGTTGACCAAAACTTTGGACATTGATGTCACTCTCTACTACCATTGTAAATGGTTTTATTTGGTCTCCAGTCTCACTGGGAAATAACAGAACAGTGGAATTTGTAAGGTGGAGTCAAGACAGAAAACACCTCAGTTCACTTCTGAAAGGGTTAAAGGAAAGGGGACTTCCTTATTATGTTGACTCAGGTAGACCAAAATCTCTTGTTTTCAGGAGGATAAAACTGCTTTGAAATTTATGTGATTCCTTAAAGTTTCAGTTTGATTATGGAACATTTGGCATGAGTAACTCCATTTTGGTTTGATCTGATCTGTTGGGGCACAGTACAAGAGCTCAGCACAAAACAATGACCTCCCATAATATTGCTTAACAATTTCCCCATCCGGAGAATTTAGGAGACTTATGTTCAACTTATTTTTTCCAGTGGGAGTGGATCTGATTGCAATCAGTCTGCAGTATCTTTAACCAAGGCAATCCAATCAATCCAGTTAGCTTTACCTAAAGTCATTGTATTTGTAATCCCTTATTTAACTATTTTACAACTTTTTTCAGTGAAACAAGTACCTTTATCATTAGAGATTTCTCCAGAGATGCCCCACTAAAGAAACACACTTTCAGTGACCTTTTAGCTAATGTCATAGCATCGACCTTCCTGCCTGGGAAAGCTTCCATACAACTAGAAAACATGCTCTGAAAATGGCAATTGCATAAAATACCTCCATGAGTACCTCAAAAGGCCCATCAGGTACCAGAAATGTACCTGAAGTTTTTACTATCTTCCCAGGATTATGGGTCTGCCAAACCAAACACTGGTCATAAATCATTTTAGCAATTTTAGAACAGTCATAACATCAATATTTTTTCATAATTTGGATCATTGCAAATCTTTCATTATGAAGTCATGGAGTGTAGAGCTTTTAATAATGGAAACTTTAAGAACTCAGGAAGGCCGGGTGCAGTGGCTCACGCCTGTCATCCCAGCACTTTGGGAGGTGGAGGCGAGAGGATTGCCCGAGCCCAGGGATTCAAGACCAGCCTGGGCAACTTGGCGAGACCTCATCTCTACAATAAATCAGAAAATTAGCCAGGAGTGGTGGCATGCGCCTGTAGTTCCAGCTACTTGGAAGGCTGAGATAGAAGAATCGCCTGAGCCCGGCAAGTAGAGGCTGCAGTGGCCATGAGAATGCCACTGTACTCTAGCCTGGGCAATAGAGTGAGACTCCAACTCCAAAACAAAAAACAAAAAAAGACCACAGGAAGGATCAAGCAGCCATTTTAGGCTCTCTGTGAGTCCACATTTACCATTGGATTCATAGCCTCTTAAATATCAGTTTTCTTTATCCAGTCCAGCTTCAATGGGCAACATGGTCGGTTCCATGTTTTTGCTACTGTGAAGGGAAACTGCTAGGGGAGGGGCACACCTCATCAACAAGGGTACGTGCATAATCAGCGTTTGTATCCCTAACCCTGAATCGTACCCCACATTTTTATAATAAGCAAATATCAGTTTTGTTACTTCAACTAAGGTACGTAGTACTGTTTATTACATAGGTTATCATAGGTAATTTGACTTGGATCGTGGGGTTCATTCAAGTTGCGTATTTTCATAATTTCAATAGTAGCTTACTTAGCATGAAAATCTGCCAAAGTATTTCCTTGGTATATAATCAATTCTTGCTCTGCTTGGTGTTGGATTAGCAGTTTTACAAACCAATCAGTCCATTTGAATTATGAAAATTTTTACCCAGTTCAGTGTATAATCTTGACTATTAAAAATTTATCAAAGTCCTTTCCATTCTTACTTTCCATGAATGTTTTTGAAGAAGAAGCAATTTTGAACTGTAGTTGATTACCAATCCTTTTGGAGAAGAATCAGAACCCACTGTCTGTGGATGACAAAGACTTAGAATGACCATGGTTCATCATAATCAGCAACTGACTAAGAAATTTGGTTGTTTCTGTGGCACACAACATTTCAACATAATAACCAATATGACTGGTAACAGATCTTATTTCTAGAAATCTCACATATATTTTAGAACACTCATGTTAATAATACACCCATAAACATAACAAAGAAAATACTGTATCATTTATTATTTGACAACATTTCCCATAAAATTTAACACATAAAATAATACTTTTGGGGGTTCTTTTGTCATTTTTTTCTTCTTTTTTAAAAATGATATATCTAAATATCTTTCTAGTTAATAAATATATGCCTACCTCATTCTGCCTAATAGCATTCCCTTGTATTGATGTGCCGGTTGTCAATAACCAGTTCCTTTTTGTGGGCCTTTCAGTTCCTTCATATTTCCTTTTTTCTATTATAAACAATGTAATTATAAATATCTTTGTACATACACCTTTGCACAAATGTGACCATTTTCCTAGAATAAATGCTGAAGGAATCGCTTGGTCAAAGGCTAGACACATTGTTTTGTTTGTTTTGTTTTTATTTTAGATTCGGGGGTACACGTGTGTGTTTGCTCCATGGATGTATTGTGTGGTGGTGGAGATTGAGTCTGGTGGCCCATTCCCCAGAAAGTGAACATGGTGCCCCATGGGTAGTTTCTGAATCCTAACCCCGTTTCCTCCTTTCTTTCACTTTATTGATGTCCCCGGTGTCCATTATTGCCATCTTTGTGATCATGTAGCTCCCACATCTGAGTGAGAGCATGAGGTGTTTGGCTTTCTGTTTCTGAGTCAGTTTATTTTCAGCATGAGGATCTCCAGTTCTATCCACATTGCTACAAAGGACATGATTTCATTTGTTTTCACGGCTGCAAGCTTATTTCATTTTTGTTTTTTGTTTGTTTGTTCTGAATTGGAGTCTCACTCTGTCGTCCAGGCTGAAATGCAGTGGCACACTCACAGTCATCGCAGCCTCGAGCTGCTGGGCTCCGGCGATCCTTCTTCCTCAGGCTTCCAAGTAGCTGGAACTACAGGTGTGCACCACCATGCGTGGTTTGAGTTATTGTAGAGACAAGATCTTGCCAAATTGCTCAGGCTGGTCTCAAACCCCTGGGCTCAAGTAATCCTCTCACCTCTGCCTCCCAAAGTGCTGGGATTATAGGCATGAGCCACCATGCCTGGATCCTATTTAGTTTAATACCTCTCCTTCAAAAATGACAGACACATCATCTGTGGCTTTTTAAGGGTCTAACTAAAAAATCCCAAAGTGAATTCAAGGTCAAGGAAAATACTGAAGAATTTGATCTAGGAACATTTGTCAAAAATATTCAATGTTTAAAACACTTGATCAAAACAGGATCACAAGTCACTGTGAAATCGTAGTAATAAATGTAACCAGAATGATCATTAAAAGACTTTAAAAGACAAACACAGAGTTATATAGTTGCAAAAAAAATTGCATAGTTGTAGAAAAACTTTAGTTCTTTAATAAAGAGAACTCTCAGAGCTATATGTGGAAACTAAAAAGAAAATAAGTAAGATTTAAAAACAGAGAGGACTCTATTTTTCTTAAATAACCAAAGCCCTGGTAAAGACATGAAACATAAGAAATTATTGCCAGGCTCGGTGGCTCAGCCTGTAATTCCAGCACTTTGGGAGGCTGAGGTGAGTGGATTGCCTGAGCCCACGGGTTCGAGACCCACCTGGGCAACTTGATGAGACCTCATCTCTACAGCAAATCAAAAAATTAGCCGGCCGTGGTAGCGCACGCCTGTAGTTCCAGCTACTTGGAAGACTGAGGCAGAAGGATCGCCTGAGCAAGCAGGTTGAGGCTGCAGTAGCCATGAGCATGCCACTGCACTCCAGCCTGGGCAACAGAGTGAGACTCTGATGCAATAAAATAATAATAATAAATAAATAAAACACATCTTTTATGTAAGCTTCACTTACCAAAAGCACATCTTGCTTTTATCACATGAGTTATGTTAATTCCCATGTGTTAATTATAATTTTTTAACTCTACTTATCTTAATTTTTAGTGAAAATCCAGGGAGTAAGCAAACTTTGTTTTACATCAATTGTTTTCATAATTTTTAGAAACATGTTCCCTCATAACATTTTTTCTTTACTAACAGACCCAAATATATTTAGCTGCTCTGTAACAAAAGAAAGCAATATGCCAAAGTATGTAAGCTTAAACTTATGCTTGGTAACTAATGTTTCAGTATTTTAATTTAGAAATGACTCAGAAATTTTGTATCTATTAAAGTATACTTAATTTAACAAGACCTTAAGTCACTAAAAAAGTATCTTGAAACTATGACATGTTCATCGACAAACTTTTATCCTGTTCCAGTCAGGGGTTGAGTCACATTGTCCCTCCCACTCTGTTCACTCTTCCTGCTGGACTCCATCCATCTGGCCACGTTCTTTCCTTCCAGATGTCCGTTTTAACTTTTCTCTCATCATTTATTTGGACTGCACATATTATCTCTTGCTTTTCAAAATCAACTACCATTGCAAAAGAAAAACTGTTTTAAACCTGATCTGGGATAGACCTTTTTACTCGATATAATCGACAACTTCTTTCTGGGAAGAAATGGGCATTCCTGATAAAATGCTTAAGCAACTTTTCAGATAAACTTTCATGGAATTAGGACTTGTTCTAGGAAATTTGGGTTAGGTAAGAGTGTATATGAATCCAACTAGGAAGTAACTGATGATGAGCACAGTTTCTGAGAAAGGAATAAAGTAGAAGCCAAACTACAGTGGATTGAGAAATGCAAGTGAAGTGAAGAATTGAAGACCATGAATGGGGGTGACTCTTTCAAGAAGCTTGGCTGGGAATGGCTGGCGGAAGAGAAGGTGGCAGCTTTTTTTCAAGGATAATGGACGCTTGATCATGTGTGCATGCAGAAGGAACGGAGAGTTATAACTATTTGTTAGCTTTTTGTTATTGAGTAAAAACGTTTGCCTTTCAATTCAAATAAGATGACGTGCTCTAATTCAGTTTCACTTCCTTAGAACTGATAAGCATCAGAAAATTAGGAATGAAGAAGTCTGCTTTCCTTATCCAGCATTAGAGAGATAGCATAGTGTAGAGCAGGACATCCTAAATTTGCCCACTAGACTCAATTATGGATCTTGATAAAAATATAAAGATTCCGGCTGGGCTCGGTGGCTCAGTCTGTAATCCGAGCATTTTGGGAGACCGAAGCAGGTGGATTGCCTGAACTCGAGGGCTCGAGACCAGCCTGAGAAACTTGGCGAGACCAATAAATCAGAAATTAGGTAGGTGTGGTAGTGCGCCTGTAGTTCCAGCTACTTGGAAGGCTAAGGCGGAAGGATCAGCAGAGCCCAGCAGGTCGACGTCGGGGTGGCCGTGACAGTGCGTGCCACCGCACTCTAACCCGGGCGATAGAATGAGACTCCAATTCAAAAAACAAAATAAAAATAAAGATTCCGTTTGTACAGTCTTCAATCAGAGAAGAATAAATAAATAAATAACAGACTCCAGGGCTTTGTACAAAATGCACTAATCCAGAATCTCTAAGGAAGAGGCCTAGAAATCTGCATAACAAGTATCATATGAGCAAGCAAGGTTGAGAAGAAAGGTGCAGTGCTGGAAATCACAGGCTCTGGAATCCAAAAGACCTGAGTTCAAAATCTTCTCCAATGCTATATGACCTTGCATAAATTATTCTCTCTCCTTCAGTGGCTGTTTATGGACAAGATGAGATAATACAAGTAAAATGCTGTTAAATCAAATGTATAGGAGGCCATTGGTTTAGACCAAGCTCCAGAGCTTGGCCCAACAGACCAAATTAAAATGGGGTTACTTATGCTGAAGTCCCACGCCACCAAGCCACAAAGATCTTTATCTGACCTTCTGAGAAATCGAGAGAGAGAGACATAATCACCAAATCCCTAAGCAGACCAGCATGATAAGGAAGACTCCTCTGCTTTAACCTTTACTAGAAAAGTAACTTTGAAATGACCAATCCAGGTCAGGTGTGGTGGCTCATGCCTGTAATCCCAACACTTTGCGAGGTCAAGGCAGGAGTATTTGTTGAGCCTAGGAGCTTGAGACCAGCCTAGGCAACATAGTGAAACCCCGTCTCTACAAAAAAAATTTTTTAATTAGCCGGGTATGGTGGTACACGTTTGTAGTCCAGCTACTCAAGAGGCTGAGGCAGAAGGATCTCCTGAGTCCAGGAGATTGAGGCTGCGGTGAGCCCTTGAGCACCCTGAGCAACAGGATGAGACCCCAACTCAAAAAACGAAAATGACCAATCTGCTTTTTGTTTTCCATTTCTGCTTCCTGCAGTTCTTTTCTGTCTATAAAACCAGCCTCTTCTGCTCAGCTCCTCGTGTTACTTGGAATCCCTGCTTTGAAACATTTTCGTTATCCACTCTTTTGCTTTAACTTTTTTCTCTTTCTCCTACCTTGTTCCTTCCACTCTCGTCCTCCATAATACCTGCTTATCTGGTCATATGTTTGCTTGAGTATTCCAGAAGTTAATCTTAAGACAGACCAGAAGTCGGGCTCAGTGGCTTAGCCTGTAATCCTGCGCCTTTGGGAGGCTGAAGTGAGTGGGTTGCCTGAGCCCGCGGGATCGAGACCCGCCTGGGCAGCGAGACCTCATCTCTACAATAAATCAAAAAATCAGCCGGGCGTGGTAGCGCATGCCTGTAATTCCAGCTACTGGGAAGGCTGAGGCGGAAGGATCGCTGGAGCCCGGCAGGTCGAGGCTGCGGTGGCCGGGAGCGGCCACTGCACTCCAGTCTGGGCGACAGAGTGAGACTCCAACTCAAAAAAAAAAAAGACAGACCAGGAATGGAGTCCTGATTGAGAGACCCTTCTACTTGGGGAGAGTCACAAGACAGGTAACCTATAACCTGACTACAGCCCAGATAACACCAGCCAGACCTTTCGGAGGACCACTACCCAAGATGAGCCATCAGAACAAGATGTGCAGACTTGCACCCTGTGCCACGCTTACACTTCCCATACCAAGTTTCTCTTCAAGAACCTTCTAACCAGCCTGACAACTTGAGGTGATCTTTTTTGTAGCTTAGTCTGCCACCTCCTCGAGTTGCCAGCTCTTGAATAAAACCTGTTTTTCCTTCCACCAACTCCCATGTCCCAAGTTTGGCTTTCGGGCAATGAACAGCTGGACTTGGGTTCACTCACCATCAGAACTCTTATTCTATCTTATAGAATGAGGCGTTACCCAATTCTAGAATCACAAATTAAAGTCAATTAATATCTTTAAACTAAATATGTTGCAATCTGTCTTTTGACAATTCGGGTGGCCACGTAAAGGGACCTGAAGAGGATGGCTGATGAATCCCAAGACTTCTTGAGTAAGGCAGGAGAAGTGCCACTGACCCATTTTGAGCCCCCCATCTTCCTCATGGAGCCCCAAGGATTGTAAGCACATTCCTCTTAGGGTGGACTACTCTTTTTGCACTGAGCCCCCAATCCTATTGGCTCTTGAATCCAGGGTTGGTTAGTGCTGTAAGAGAGCACTTGTCCTTGGAGCAGCAAGGGTTAGTCTGTTCTCTGAGAAGGCACTTGACCTTTGGGTGTGTGGCAGCTAATGAGTTACTAGCAAGAGCCACCGTTTTAAAAGTAACTGACAATGGTTAAAGTCAGAGGCCATTATTGCAGAGGGTAAGATTCAGCTCAGAACTTGTAGGTATTTGGTCTATCCTCTTTGTTTCTTTCTCTTGCACACTCATATATGGGAGACTTCGGTGTCTAAGTCAGATGGAAACTGGAAAGTCATTGGCTACGTTGGTTGAGGAGATCTCAGAGCCAAAACCACAACTTGACTGCTGGCCACAGGTCAGGGACCTCAGAGCTACCGGAGTGCTTGGCACTGAAAAATAAGACTCCCATGAAAGGATAAGCTGGTGAGAGAATAGGCTAGTTGACATTCTGTCATCCATCAGTCTACAGAAAGTGTCTGTGTAACAAGGTACACTGTGAACTCATTACACAACTCAACCCTGTAGCATTTCCCTCTTAGACTTTTATTTCAACTCTAAGAGAGTCAAAATTCAACATAAAAATAAGATCATTATTTTTGAAAGAACTGTGTGTTCTGTCTATGCCTACCTCTTACATGTATACATATTAGCTCCCAGAAGCTGCAAATACTTACAAAAATGGTGACATCTTACTAAAAATAATTTAGAATTATGATGATCATTTAACAATACGGCACTTTTAAAAGTGCATTTAAAAATGAGGGTTCCTGAATTAGGCACAACCAGGAATGCATATTAATGTGCAGAAACTTCTTTAAAGATTTCAAAAAATTTTGCCTCTTTTAAAAGACTAAAAAACACAAATGAAAAGTTTAAGTGATTAATTAATAAGAAAAATCGAATCTTCCAGCTTTTCTCTTGGTTACTATCCACCCTGAGGGCTGAAAGAATGCCAAATAAAGTATTTATAAAGGTCAAGTCAAGTGGGTTGGTTTCTTTTTCAAAGCTATTCATGCTGAGTCTAGACATAAAGAATTATTTCTTTGCCCTGGAGTCAATAATGTAGTTAAGAAACAAAACTAAATTGAAAAGATTACCTATCAAACTAAATCAGTGTCCAAAATACTCCTTTCTGGGCATTAAGCTATTTTGAAAGTCTTTGTAAGAAATTTATATCTATAAAGGAAATCTCTATTTGTAAGGTGTCTGCCTTTGTACACCAGGAACAAAGGGAGAACTAAAAATCACTAGAAACTTACAATGGAGAAGGCACTGGCTTACATTTACAAGTCAAGTCTCACCTTTGACAATTTTGTCTTAGCTAGGCTTTCCACTTACATCTTTCTTTGTACCAGGAGATAATGGTATTTAAGCTCTGTGCCTTTGAGATGTAAATTTTCTACCTTGTTTAACCTAAAAGTCATCTCTTTTGGAAGTAAAATTTAGGGTTGCCTGGCTAATAATTGCTTGGCAATGGAACAGACAATTAAAAGATTAATCATCTGAAAGGAAGAGAGAAACTATTTGGAAACTTGGTAAATAAAAAATGTTAATGAAAGCTGTAAGATCTGCTTCTGTCTGTATTTTTATTTATGTGTGTATTTTGCTTATGTGTAATATTTTTATACCTCAAATGACATTGCCAAAATTTATGAAGACTTCTATTTAATTGACTTAAAGATAAAATAAAGATGCTAGCTGGGTTCACACCTGTAATCCCAGCACTATGGGAGGCAGAGGCGAGAGGACTGTCTAAGCCCATGAGTTCCAGGCCAGCCTGGGCTGCATGGCAAGACCTTGTCTCTACAATCAATAAAAAAATTAGCCAGGCGTGGTGGCACACACCTGTAGTTCCAGCTACTTGGAAGGCTAAGGTGGAAGGATCGCCTGAGCGCAGCAGGTTGTGGCTGCAGTGACCGTGGGTGTGCCACTGCACTCCAGCCTGGATGACAGAGTGAGACTCCAAATCAAAAAATAAAATAAAATAAAGATGCTTAAATCAAATATTTGCTCAGAAAAATAGAAACTAACTCAAATGCTTTTAGTTTGTGTGATCTGAGATCATCCTCAGTAAGTCAAGCCAGTTTTTTTTTGTTTTTTGTTTTTTGAGTTGGAATCTCACACTGTCACCCAGACTGGAGTGCAGTGGCCGCTCCCAGCCACGGCAGCCTCAACCTGCTGGGCTCCAGCGATCCTTCCGCCTCAGCCTTCCAAGTAGCCGGAATTACAGGCATGTGCTACCACGCCCGGCTGATTTTTTGATTTATTGTAGAGATGAGGTCTCACTGCCCAGGCGGGTCTCAAACCCGCGGGCTCAGGCAATCCACTCACCTCAGCCTCCCAAAGGCGCGGGATTACAGGCTGAGCCACCGAGCCCAGCTAAGCCAGTTTTTAAAGTGTTGGTAAAATAAAAAGAAAAGTGTTTGCAGAATTGTCAGCATGTGGGCCAGGAACAGGAGCTCACACCTAAAATCCCAGCACTTGTTACAGTGAAACCAGGTTCTTATGCCTGCTGCCCAGAAAAAAACAAAACTTTTGCAGCCATTACCATGAAAAAAGAGTTTAAAATCACAAAACACAGGAGCAGGGAGGATGGGAGAAATTTCTCAAATCCACCTCTCCGAGAATTCAGAGGATAGGGTTTTTTAAGGGAGCACAATAAGCAGAGGGGCGGGGCCACTGACATTAAGGGGTGGAAACTGTCTTCCTGTTGTAAAGACAATTTCTGAGAGATGCCCTCATGGACGATTAATCCAGCTTCCTGGTGTTCTGGACTGGTTGGGAGATTGGGGTTCATCAGAGCACAAAGTCTGAAGAAGATCTTAAACACCGTTCTTAGATTTTACCATAGATGCTATCAATGAGACAAGTGCCATGACCATCAGGTACCATATCACCTGAGCCATTATGAAGGTAGTCTTAGGAGGAAGGTGTAGGAGGAAGTGTGATCCCTGGAAATTGAAAATGCTTTTGTCTTTCAGTTTCTTGGCTTCTTGTCTTGTCAAGCAGTCAGCTTTGCGGGGCAGGTTTCCTCCTTCCCAGGGGTAAGAACATGAAGGTAATTGTCCTTATTGGGTTGAAAGCAAACTTAGAAGCAGCATATTTGTTAATTTCTAACCACAGTCTATCTTTTATTCTGTGACCCAATATTAATTTTTTATAGGTGGTTTCACACTTTGGGAGGCCAGGGCAGGAAGATTGCTTGAGACCAGGAGTTTGAGACCAGCCTGGGCAACATAACAAGGCTCTGTCTCTACAAAAAATACAAGATATAAATTAGCCAGTTGTGGTGATGCATGCCTGTGGTCCTAGCTACACAGGAGACTGAGGCGAGAGGATCGCTTGAGGCCAGAAGTTTGCAGCTGCGGTGAGCTACGATCACATCACCACACTCCTGCCTAAACTAGAGTGAGACCCTATCTCTAAAAATGAAAAATAAAATAAAATAAAAAAGAACTGTCAGCATTTACAATGCAAGCATACATTTTACCTCAATTTAATATAATACAAACTTGTTATCTCCTTGTATAAAATCATACAGCTATAAATCCTTTCTATCTAGTTTACGAAGCAGTTTACCCTGAATCGTACCCCACATCTTTAATGCAAAAAAACTTTTTAAAGAAGCAATTTAAGCATAATTGCTAAGAATTGAGTAAATTAGGTGAATATAAATGAGATAAAAGTTTTTTGTTTTGTTTTGAGTTGGAGTCTCACTCTGTCGCCCAGGTTAGAGGGCAGTGGCACACTCACGGCCATCCCAGCGTCAACCTGCGGGCTCAGGTGACCCTTCCACCTCAGCCTTCCAAGTAGCCGGAATTACGGATGTGCACTACCACCCCTGGCTAATTTTTGATTTATTGTAGAGACGAAGTCGCACCAAGTTGCCCGGGCTGGTCTCGAACACGTGAACTCAGGCAGTCCACTCGCCTGGGCCTCCCAAAGTGCTGGGATTACAGGCTGAGCCACCGAGCTCGGCCGAGATAAAGGTTTGTAAATGAATTTGTCATCATTTTAAAAAATCTGTTTAGTAACTTGAAATCTTAAAACTATATTATGTTAAATTAAGTAATCAATATTTATGAAATGTCTGAATCATTCTAAATAAGCTAAAATACCAAAACATTAACTAGTGAATATAAATTTAAAGTTTTTTGTATTTTGGCATCTTAAATTATAAAATGTATATTAAAATGTTAGTACATGAAAATTCAAAATTGCTTTAATTCCTGGGTTTTCACTAGAAATTAAGGTTACTAAGTGTTAAAAATTGGGAAAAGGAAATTGAGAAGGAAAAAAGGGTTAAAAATTGTAATTAACAGATGATAATTAAAACTAGAAACAGGCTGGGCAGGGTGGCTCAAGCCTGTACTTCCAGCATTTTGGGTGGCAGAGGCGAGAGGATTGCCTAAGCCCGGGGGTTCGAGACCAGCCTGGGCAACTTGGCGAGACCTCATCTCTGCAATAAATCAAAAAATAAGCTGGACGTGGTAGCGCACCTGTAGCTCCGGCTACTTGGAACACTGAGGCAGAAAGATCGCCTGAGTCCAGCAGGTCGAGGCTGCGGTGGTCATGAGCGTGCCACTGTACTCCAGCCTGGGCGACAGAGTGAGACTCCAACTCAAAAAATAAAATAAACTAGAAACAAGGCTAGGGACAGTAGCTCATGTCTATTATCACAGCACTTTGGAATGCTGAGACAAGAGGACTGCTTGAAGTCTGGAGCTTGAGATCATTCTAGCTAGGAGAGCAAGACCCTGTCTCTATCTATAAAAATATAATAAAATAAAATAAAAACTAGAAATAAGAAGAAAAATAACTCTGGGTGTAAGGGAAGTAAGGCATGTTTTACAAAATAAGTTATAAAATATGAAGTTATGTGTTAGTTAAGGAAAAACAGAGTAATTTTTGCCCTAAAATAACATGGTTCTTCCAAGATGAGAAAGAGGAAAATTATAGGACAAAACCTGAATGGATAAGAAAGTTATAAATGACTGGTGGAAGATGAATCTTGTGCAAGGAATTTTATGTGTGATAAAGCTGGGTAAGCTTAAAAAAGAATTGTTTATAAGATTTTCTAAACACTAAGCATTAATATTAAAAGTACACAAACGCAAAACTAGAATTTGGTTCTGTCTGTTAAAACAAGTTTTTCTTGGAATATCGATCTGCTCTTAATAGGAAACAGTGAAAGATTTTTCTTCATCTTTTACGTCATTGACTTGGGCAGCAAGGATTTTATGTTTTATCAAGAGAATTTTTTGTGCTTTGTGCTTTTATTGGGTCTTTGATTTTTTTATTCAAAAGGTGAGTCTTCTCTATATTAAAAAAAAAACTGAGTTTTTGTTCACAACTACATTCGCTTTTAAAATTTAATATTGTCACTGTGATCAAATAGGTAACCATAATAAGTCCTTTAAAATTTGCTTATATTTTTACAAACTCCACAAAATGAAATTCTAACGTAAGTGTTTTTTACCTCAAATTAACTTTGGGATTTTCAAGTTGAGCCCCTGAAGAACCTTGTTGCGTATCTCACCTTACAAAAGAGATTTTAAACTAATCAGGCTTATTTGCTAGGTTAAATTATATGGGACGCATTGCCAAAAAGAAAAAAAAAAGGCAACGCACTTGTAGTTCCAGCTACTTGGAAGCCTGATGCAGGAGGATCACTTGAGCTCAGGAGCACAAGGCTGCAGTGACGTATGATCACACCACTGCACTCCAGCCTGGGTGACAGAGCAAGACCCCATCTCTGAAAATAAAAGAAAAGGAAAAAAATTCTGATGAATCTTCTTTAAGCTATATTTGTGGGTATGTTATCGATGTGAGTGCTCAAAAATATTCTATAAGATTCCTAAAAATCTGAAATGTTATCAGCTATAATTCTGGTTATTGTGTTACAAAGTCGTAGGACACAGAGTCAACCAAACTTCCTTTTCAGTTGTACTGTTATTATAAAAAACTCTCATCAGATCTTTAATCATGGCCATTTTAAGTCTTGTCCACAGTTGCAATAGTTCTCTCCTTATCCAAAGAGACTCATATATGTTCCAAGAGCCCCAGTGTATGCCTGAAATTGTAGATTGTACTGAATCCTATACATACTGTTTTTATATATATAAATGCTCATAATAAAATTTAATTTATAAAGTAGACACAGTAAGAGATTAATAACAATAACCAATAAATTAGACCAATTATAACAATATACCGTAATAAAAGTTTTGAGAATGTGATGTCTCTCTCTCTATCTCTATCTATCTTGTTGTACTAAATACTCACCTGTTTTGAACCATGGTTGACTGCATATAACTGAAATCCCAGAAAACAAAACCAAAGATGAGGGAATCAGGGGAACAACAGCAATTGCTTTATTCTAATGTTTTCTGAAAGTTTTTGCAAACAACTGTAATCCTAAACTGTTATGTCTTCGAGGAAATTTATGGAAAGAACTCTGACAGGTATGACTTTCTGATGACTTTAAGATTATACGACTGGACTGGGTAAGGATTTCCAGAATGTTAATGAAGAAACTGATGGGTTTGTGAAACTGCTAACCAAGATAAGCAGAACAAGAATTCATTAATTACATGAGACTGCATAAACTGACAAATAATAATATGGGTTCCAGCAAAGCAAACTTTTTAAAAAGCCTACTTGAAGAATTTAGGGCAGATTTTTTTTAATTTTTCATTTAAAAAATTAATAAATTTTAACAAATATGCATTTATTATAGATAATGAAAGGCTTAACTGGTGTTGTTGTTTTAAGTCAGAGTCTCACTGTCACCCAGGCTGGAGTTGGATCAACTTCTGCCTCAGCCTTCCAGGTAGCTGGAACCACAGGCATGTGCCATCACCCTTGCTAATTTTATTTCTTTTTATTTATTGTAAAAAATGAGGTCTCTCCAAGATGTCCAGGCTAGTCTCAAACTCCTAGGCTCAGGGAATCCTCTCGCCTCCGCCACCTAAAGTGTGGGGATTATAGGCATGAGCCACTGCGCCTGGTCCTGATTCGTTTAATAGTATATATATTAATAAATGTTAATTAAAATTTTTTGAAAAAGCCTTTGTGGTCAATCACTATGCTGTACTTGTGTAAATAATCAGGTCAAGTCTGATGAGGCTTAAACAATTTAGTCTTACTTTGATTATCTTTGGTAGAAACAGAGGTTACAGTCAAGAGAAAACTGTGCTTCAAAAGAAAAATTATAGTATACCTGTTATTAGATTGTAACCCTGTTCATGGTTTCCAAGTTGTTATCCTCTACCTATAGACTGAACTGGATCCTGAATTTTTCTAGTTTCCTTCAGTCTCTGGCTACAGGTCTCCCACTGATAACAGGAGCTGTAGACTATGCAGAGAGTTCATCAAAATGCCCGGTGCCATGACCAGAGACATTAAAAGTGCAAACCAGGATGAGAAACTGATAACTTCAAGCTGCATATGGCTTTTCCCAAGACATCAGAACAAGATCCCTTATCACAATGAGATTCTTACCCCTCTTAAGTTTTTCTTGCCCTGTCCACCTTTTTCTCTTGGCAGGATAATGCTGTAGTTGGAATTTTACAGTCAGTAGCCTCTATGAGTAACCTGACAAAACATTGGATTTGTCATGCTCAACCCAGTCAGGGAATGTTAGATAATAGAATTGCAACCGACTAGCTGAACAGGGAGGAATCTGTGCAGTTGCTAACATTTCTTGCTTCACATGGATAAGTAGAACAAAACGACTGCTGAGCTAAAATGGGTAGATTTCCCATCTGGCTCATTCTTTGATCTACTTGATTTTCGTTCATTTGATTCATGAGGACCCTGGCTAGGGACACACTCCAAATTCTTGATATTATCCTCCTGATAGTCATAACAGCAGTATCTTTAATGAACCTATGAATGATAGGTTGAGACTGAAACCCAAAATGATGGTAACTACGAATACCACTGACGCCGGGCTCGGTTGACTCAGCCTGTAATCCCGCGCTTTGGGAGTGGATTGCCTGAGCCTGCGGGTTCGAGACCCACCCGGGCAACTTGGTGAGACCTCATCTCTACAATAAGTCAAAAAATTAGCCAGGTGTGGTAGCGCACGCCTGCAGTTCCAGCTACTCGGAAGGCTGAGGCGGAAGGATCGCCGGAGCCCAGCGGGTCAAGGCTGTGGCAGCCGGGAGTGT